>NW_027250823.1:0-98000 GCF_044704955.1 Pristiophorus japonicus | reverse complement strand
CCCGTGCTCTCTCTACCCCGCGCTCTCTCTCTCCCCCCGCGCTCTCTCTCCCCCCCGCGCGCTCTCCCCCCGCGCTCTCTCTCCCCCCGCGCTCTCTCTCCCCCCCCCGCGCGCTCTCCCCCTGCGCTCTCTCTCCCCCCCCGCGCGCTCTCCCCCGCGCTCTCTCTCCCCCCGCGCTCTCTCTCCCCCGCACTCTCTTCCCCCCGCGTTCTCTCTCCCCCCGCACTCTCTCCCCCCCGCGCTCTCTCTCCCCGCGCGCTCTCTCCCCCCGCGCTCTCTCTCCCCCCGCGCTCTCTCCCCCCCGCGCTCTCTCTCCCCCCGCGCTCTCTCCCCCCGCGCTCTCTCTCCCCCCGCGCTCTCTCCCCCCGCGCTCTCTCCCCCCTGCGGCTTGCTCCCCCCGCGCTCTCTCTCCCCCCGCGCTCTCTCCCCCCGCGCTCTCTCCCCCCTGCGGCTTGCTCCCCCCGCGCTCTCTCTCTCCCCTGCGCGCTTGCTCCCCCCGCGCTCTCTCTCCCCCGCGCTCTCTCTCCCCCCGCGCTCTCTCTCCCCCCGCGCTCTCTCCCCCCGCGCTCTCTCCCCCCCCCGCGCTCTCTCCCCCCCGCGCTCTCTCCCCCCTGCGCGCTTGCTCCCCCTGCGCTCTCTCTCCCCCCGCGCTCTCTCCCCCATGCGCGCTTGCTCCCCCTGCGCTCTCTCTCCCCCCGCGCTCTCTCTCCCCCCGCGCTCTCTCTCCCCCGCACTCTCTCCCCCCGCGCGCGCTTTCTCCCCACGCTCTCTCCCCCCCCGCGCTCTCTCTCCCCCCGCGCGCTCTCTCCCCCACACTCTCTCTCCCCCCCTCGCTCTCTCTCTCCCCCCGCGCTCTCTCTCACCCCGCGCTCTCTCTCCCCCCGCGCTCTCTCTCCCCCGCGCTCTCTCTCCCCCCGCGCTCTCTCTCCCCACGCTCTCTCTCCCCCCCGCGCTCTCTCGCTCCTCCCCCGCTCTCTCTCTCTTGCCCCACTCCCTCTCTTTCTTCCCCCGCTCTCTCTCCCTCTCTCTCTCTCTTCCCCCGCTCTCTCTCCCTCTCCCCCCCACTCTCTCTCTCTCCCTTCCCCCACACGCTCTCTCTTCCCCCGCTCTCTCTCCCGCGCTCTCTCTCTCTCTCTTGCCCCGCTCTCTCTCTCTTGCCCCGCTCTCTCTCTCTATTCCCCCGCTCTCTCTCTCTTCTCCCGCTCTCTCTCTCCCTTCCCCCGCTCTCTCTCTCCCTCTCTCTCTCTCTTGCCCCGCTCTCCCTCTCTCTTCGCCACTCTCTCTCTCCCTCTCGCTCTCTCTCTCTCTCTTCCCCCACTCTCTCTCTCTCTTCTCCCGCTCTCTCTCTCTTCCCCCGCTCTGTCTCCCGTGCTCTCTCTCTCTCTTCCCCCGCTCTCTCTCTTGCTCTTCCCCCGCCCTCTCTTCCCCCTTTTCTCTCGCTCCTCCTTCTCTCTCTCGCTCCCCCTTCTCTCTCTTGATCCCCTTTCTTTCTCACAATCCCCCTTCTCTCTCTCGCTCTCCCCCTCTTTCTCGCTCCCTCTCTTCCTCTCCCTCTGTCTTTCTCTTCCTCCCACTCTGTGTCTCTCTTTGTCTTTTTCCTCAATCTTTCCACTTCCTCTTTTCATCTCTCTGTCGCTCCATCTCTCCAGTCTCCGTCTCTCTCGATTTCCATCTCTCGCTGTGGAAGCGATGCTTAGTTTAGAGAAAGTTGTGACCTTTTTCCGGCAGCGGTTGAAGAGAGGGCCGGGGTCGTACAGGAAGGGGTCATGGAGAAGCCGGAGTTACACTGTGACCGAGCCCAGGTACTGTGACACCCGGCTTGTATTGTCGATGTTGGCTGCAGCAAACGTGTTTATTTATTGCCACCTCACTGAGGAAACCGTTACAGGCTCATTAGGAGCGGAGTTTCATTTTGTTTCACAGGTATCCAAAATCCAGTTAAATTGTGCTCTAAATGTGTTAGATGCTCAGTTTAATATCTTTAAAAAATTTCGATTACTAAAAATGCAAAGGATTAAAAAATACAACAGTGTATCTGAGGATAGATTCATACAATTCTAGTATAATTTATTCTATACTGAGACACAGCAAGGGATGGAGATAGGGCGGGAGATACGGGAGGGGTAAAGAGAGGGCGGGAAGGGGAGAGAGGTTGGGAGGGAGGGAGAGGGTGGGAGAGAGGGAGAGAGCGGGAGGGGAGGGAGGGCGGGAGGGAGCGAGCAGGAGGGAGAGAGAGCAGGAGGGAGGGAGAGAGAGAGAGAGTAGGAGGGAGAGAGAGAGCAGGAAGGAGGGAGGGAGAGAGAGAGCAAGAGGGAGAGCGAGAGGGAAGGAGAGAGGGCGGGAGGGGGAGAGGGACAAAGATTGAGAACTGTACTCCAGTGAGTGTCTGCTCCTTCAGGAGTAAGGTGAGAGAACTAAAGGGGTGTGATGTGTTCATCCCGGCATATGTGGCAGTAAAGTGTGGGACCGAATTGCTCATGGCCTGCAGCACTGCTATGATACAGATGCAGCCTGGGAGGAGTGAGTCATGATCCCAGGTTTAGTGTGTCTCTCCATCAATAGACTGGCAGGGTCAGTGGCAGTGTGATACCCCACCCTTCCCCCCGTTACACCCCCCCCGTTATACCCTGCCATTATATGCCCCCCGTTATACCCCCATTATACCCCCCCGTTATACCCCCCCCGTTATACCTCTCCTGTTATACACCTCGTTATACCCCCCATTATACCTCCCCGTTATACCCCCCTGTTATACACCCCGTTATACCCCCCCGTTATACTCCCCGTTTTACCCCCCCGTTATACTCCCCGTTTTACCCCCCCGTTATACACCCCGTTTTACCCCCCCATTATACCTCCCGTTATACCCCCCGTTATACCCCCCCATTATACACCCCATTATACCCCCCCATTATACCCCCCGTTATACCCCCCCCGTTATACACCCCGTTATACCCCCATACCTCCCCATTATACCCTCCGTTATACCCCCCGTTATACACCCCGTTTTACCCCCCCGTTATACACCCCGTTATACCCCCCCATTATACACCCCATTATACCCCCCCATTATACCCCCCGTTATACGCCCCGTTATACCCCCCCGTTATACACCCCGTTATACCCCCATACCTCCCCATTATACCCCCCGTTATACACCCTGTTATACCCCCCGTTATACCCACTGTTATACCCCCCCATTACACCCCCCCGTTATACCCCCACCTCCGCTGTTATACCCCCCGTTACACCCCCCCCCATTATATCCCCCCCCACCATTATAACCCCCCAAATTATACCCCCTCCCTCCCACCGTTATACCCCCCCCGTTATACCCCTGGTCAGTCTGAAGCTGTAACGAGCTGTGCCTCCTGAGACCTTTCAATGCATGGGTAAACAGAAGCATTCTGGGTGCAGGTTGACTATGTCCTGTTATCCACTTTGGTGGTATAAACAGAGAGACAGACTATTATCTGAATGGTGACAGATTAGGAAAAGGGGAGGTGCAACGAGACCTGGGTGTCATGGTACATCAGTCATTGAAGGTTGGCATGCAGGTACAGCAGGCGGTGAAGAAGGCAAATTATATGTTGGCCTTCATAGTGAGGAGATTTGAGTACAGGGGCAGGGAGGTGTTACTACAGTTGTACAGGGCCTTGGTGAGGCCACACCTGGAGTATTATGTACAGTTTTGGTCTCCTAACTTGAGGAAGGACATTCTTGCTAGTGAGGGAGTGCAGCGAAGGTTCACCAGACTGATTCCCGGGATGGCGAGACTGACCTATCAAGAAAGACTGGATCAACTGGACCTGTATTCACTGGAGTTCAGAAGAATGAGAGGGGATCTCAGAGAAACGTTTAAAATTCTGACGGGTTTAGACAGGTTAGATGCAGGAAGAATGTTCCCAATGTTGGGGAAGTCCAGAACCAGGGGTCACAGTCTAAGGATAAGGGGTAAGCCATTTAGGACCGAGATGAGGAGAAACTTCTTCACCCAGAGACTGGTGAACCTGTGGAATTCTCTACCACAGAAAGTTGTTGAGGCCAATTCACTAAATATATTCAAAAAGGAGTTAGATGAGGTCCTTACTACTAGGGGGATCAAGGGGTATGGCGAGAAAGCAGGAATGGGGTACTGAAGTTGCATGTTCAGCCATGAACTCATTGAATGGCGGTGCAGGCTAGAAGGGCTGAGTGGCCTACTCCTGCACCTATTTTCTATGTTTCTGTGTTTCTATGTTTCTATGTTACTTGGCTCTGTGCCTGTGGGCCGTCGCTGGATATCACTGTGGCCTGGCGCAGGCTTGCCATGACGGAACGCACAGAAATAGGTTGTGAACAGAGGCCGGTCCCAACTCTCTCAGGCTGAGGCAGTGCAGAGTGGCGGGGCTGGGAGTGCTGTACTCACTCCAATCACACGCACTTTCAGGGCTCGCTTTTAACTTTTGGTCGAATACCCATTCTTCAGGTGAAGAGGCGATTACGGACGGTGGTCGGGGGGGGGGAGCGGGTGCTCGGAGGGTGGGGGGGGATGCTCGGAGGGTGGGGGGGGATGCTCGGAGAGTGGGGGGGTGTTCGGAGGGTGGGGGGGCTGTGCTCGGAGGGTGGGGGGGGGGGGTGTGATTGGAGGAGGGGTCCCTGAGGCGGCGTGATCATGGAGGGGCCCAGGATAGGGGAGCAACCATGGGAGAGGCTTGGGGGCGGGGGGGAGGAGCCATTGCAGTGGGTGGGGTCCCAGGGCAGCAATGGTCCAAGTTATTTTCGTGGGCCATTCCTACTCCTCCAGGGCTCAGGAAAATAATGAAATACTTCCCTGTTGCCGGGCCTGTTTAGGTTGGAGCGAGCCGGGGTCGGGGGTCGGAGCTAGCCGGGGTCAGGGGTCGGAGCTAACCGGGGTCAGGGGTCGGTAGTCGGAGGATGCAGGAGTCAGGGGTCGGAGCTAGCCGGGGTCGGAGCGAGCCGGGGTCGGGGGTCAGAGATAGCCGGGGTCGGAGCTAGCCGGGCTCGGGGATCGGAGCTAACCGGGGTCGGGTGTTGGAGCGAGCCGGGGTTGGGGGTCGGAGAGAGCCGGGGTTGGGAGTCGGAGCGAGTCTGGGTCCGGGGTCGGAGCGTGCTGGGGTCGGGGGTCGAAGCTAGCCGGGGTTGGGTGTCGAAGCGAGCCGGGGTCGGGGGTCGGATCTAGCCGGGGTCAGGGGTCGAAGCGAGCCGGGGTCGGGAGTCGGATCTAGCCGGGGTCGGGGGTTGGAGCGAGCCCGGGTCGGGGGTCGAAGTGAGCTGGTTGGAGTGAACCAGGGTCGGAGTGATCCTGGCTAAGGCTTTGACCAGTTCTGATCTAAAAAAGCAATCGCATCCTATTTACGTCACAGAATCCCGATTGCCGTATTAAAATGGGCCGATCGCCTGAAACAGGAAACGCTTTGGACACCCGAAGAGTGGCCTCTTTTTAAATGGCACTGGCTGCATCACCGAGGTAACGGGGATAAGGGTCGCGACCCCATTCTGAAACAGTAAACCCCGCCCCCCCTGTTAACCCCAGGCAAGGGGGTTGAGAATTGATCCCTCGGTGACCTTTCTGGCAAACCACAAATAACCCGATCGGTAAAAATAATTTCACAGGGCTCCATGAGGTGCCTATACGGTGACTCATTTTGCCGTGAGCTCACCTGGTTTTACAGTAATTTATCACAATTGCTGCCAAATGTGGGATGGGAGAAGCGAGGGAAGACTCCTCGAGGTTAGGTTTGAAAGCCTGTTGCTTGTAGGGTGAAGGGAGATTGAGAGAAGTGAGGAGGCCCATGGTTTTCAGGTCTGGGGAAGAATAAGGTACAGTAAGAGACAGTGAAAGTGTGGAGCTTGCGGGGGAGCAGTTCAGAGGGGAACTGAAACTGGGATTGATAAAATGACGTTACAATGGAGAGAGCGGGAGGTGGAAGTTGCGTTGAGAAGATTCTTACACTCACATTTTTCCATCATGAATCCCTCAGGACATTTGAAGGAAAGGCAGCTTCGAGCGGGAATCGACAGACCCCACCTCGGCCTCGTCCAGACTTACCGTCACCAGGGCTCCAGTCCAAAACTCCGTCCGATAGCCGTGTAGTGAGGAAGAGAAGACGACTGCCCCCAGCACCTGGGGGTCTGCTCTTCAACAACGCAGGTATGTGGCACTACTGCTCGTGGTCTCCGTTATAACACTCCCTCACACCCCACCCTCAGTACAAGGGTCTCCGTTATAACACTCCCTCACACCCCACCCTCAGTATAAGGGTCTCCGTTATAACACTCCCTCACACCCCTCCCTCAGTATAAGGGACCCAGTCATAACACTCTCTCTCACACCCCACCCTCAGTATAAGGGTCTCCGTTATAACACTCCCTCACACCCCACCCTCAGTATAAGGGACCCAGTTATAACACTCCCTCACACCCCACCCTCAGTATAAGGGTCTCCGTTATAACACTCCCTCACACCCCACCCTCAGTACAAGGGTCTCCGTTATAACACTCTCCCTCACACCCCACCCTCAGTACAAGGGTCTCCGTTACAACACTCCCTCACACCCCACCCTCAGTATATAAGGGTCTCCGTTACAACACTCCCTCACACCCCACCCTCAGTATAAGGGTCTCCGTTATAACACTCTCCCTCACACCCCACCCTCAGTACAAGGGTCTCCGTTATAACACTCTCCCTCACACCCCACCCTCAGTATAAGGGTCTCCGTTATAACACTCCCTCACACCCCACCCTCAGTATAAGGGTCTCCGTTATAACACTCCCTCACACCCCACCCTCAGTATAAGGGTCTCCGTTATAACACTCCCTCACACCCCACCCTCAGTACAAGGGTCTCCGTTATAACACTCCCTCACACCCCACCCTCAGTATAAGGGTCTCCGTTATAACACTCCCTCACACCCCACCCTCAGTATAAGGGTCTCCGTTATAACACTCCCTCACACCCCACCCTCAGTATAAGGGACCCAGTTATAACACTCTCCCTCACACCCCAACCTCAGTACAAGGGTCTCCGTTATAACACTCTCTCTCACACCCCACCCTCAGTATAAGGGACCCAGTTATAACACTCCCTCACACCCCACCCTCAGTATAAGGGACCCAGTTATAACACTCCCTCACACCCCACCCTCAGTATAAGGGACCCAGTTATAACACTCCCTCACACCCCACCCTCAGTATAAGGGACCCAGTTATAACACTCCCTCACACCCCACCCTCAGTATAAGGGACCCAGTTATAACACTCCCTCACACCCCACCCTCAGTATAAGGGACCCAGTTATAACACTCCCTCACACCCCACCCTCAGTATAAGGGACCCAGTTATAACACTCCCTCACACCCCACCCTCAGTATAAGGGTCTCCGTTATAACACTCCCTCACACCCCACCCTCAGTATAAGGGTCTCCGTTACAACACTCTCTCACACCCCACCCTCAGTATAAGGGTCTCCGTTATAACACTCCCTCACACCCCACCCTCAGTATAAGGGTCTCCGTTATAACACTCCCTCACACCCCACCCTCAGTATAAGGGACCCAGTTATAACACTCTCCCTCACACCCCACCCTCAGTACAAGGGTCTCCGTTATAACACTCCCTCACACCCCACCCTCAGTATAAGGGACCCAGTTATAACACTCTCTCTCACACCCCACCCTCAGTATAAGGGTCTCCGTTATAACACTCCCTCACACCCCACCCTCAGTACAAGGGTCTCCGTTATAACACTCCCTCACACCCCACCCTCAGTACAAGGGTCTCCGTTATAACACTCCCTCACACCCCACCCTCAGTACAAGGGTCTCCGTTATAACACTCTCCCTCACACCCCACCCTCAGTATAAGGGTCTCCGTTACAACACTCCCTCACACCCCACCCTCAGTATAAGGGTCTCCGTTATAACACTCCCTCACACCCCACCCTCAGTATAAGGGTCTCCGTTATAACACTCCCTCACACCCCACCCTCAGTACAAGGGTCTCCGTTATAACACTCCCTCACACCCCACCCTCAGTATAAGGGTCTCCGTTATAACACTCCCTCACACCCCACCCTCAGTACAAGGGACCCAGTTATAACACTCTCCCTCACACCCCACCCTCAGTACAAGGGTCTCCGTTATAACATTCTCCCTCACACCCCACCCTCAGTACAAGGGTCTCCGTTACAACACTCCCTCACACCCCACCCTCAGTATAAGGGTCTCCGTTATAACACTCCCTCACACCCCACCCTCAGTACAAGGGACCCAGTTATAACACTCTCCCTCACACCCCACCCTCAGTACAAGGGTCTCCGTTATAACACTCTCCCTCACACCCCACCCTCAGTACAAGGGTCTCCGTTACAACACTCTCTCTCACACCCCACCCTCAGTATAAGGGACCCAGTTATAACACTCTCCCTCACACCCCAACCTCAGTACAAGGGTCTCCGTTATAACACTCCCTCACACCCCACCCTCAGTATAAGGGTCTCCGTTATAACACTCCCTCACACCCCACCCTCAGTATAAGGGACCCAGTTATAACACTCTCTCTCACACCCCACCCTCAGTATAAGGGACCCAGTTATAACACTCTCCCTCACACCCCACCCTCAGTACAAGGGTCTCCGTTATAACACTCCCTCACACCCCACCCTCAGTACAAGGGTCTCCGTTACAACACTCCCTCACACCCCACCCTCAGTATAAGGGTCTCCGTTATAACACTCTCCCTCACACCCCAACCTCAGTACAAGGGTCTCCGTTATAACACTCCCTCACACCCCACCCTCAGTATAAGGGACCCAGTTATAACACTCTCTCTCACACCCAACCCTCAGTATAAGGGACCCAGTTATAACACTCTCTCTCACACCCCACCCTCAGTATAAGGGACCCAGTTAGAACACTCTCTCTCACGCCCCATCCTCAGTATAAGGGACCCAGTTATAACACTCTCACTCACGCCCCACCCTCAGTATAAGGGACCCAGTTATAACACTCTCTCTCACACCCCATCCTCAGTATAAGGGACCCAGTTATAACACTCTCTCTCACACCCCATCCTCAGTATAAGGGACCCAGTTATAACACTCTCTCTCACACCCCATCCTCAGTATCAGGGACCCAGTTATAACACTCTCTCTCACACCCCACCCTCAGTATAAGGGACCCAGTTATAACACTCTCTCTCACACCCCACCCTCAGTATAAGGGACCCAGTTATAACACTCTCTCACACCCCATCCTCAGTATAAGGGACCCAGTTATAACACTCTCTCTCACACCCCACCCTCAGCATAAGGGTCCCAGTTATAACACTCTCTCTCACACCCCACCCTCAGTATAAGGGACTCCATTATAACACTCTCTCTCACACCCCACCCTCAGTATAAGGGACCCAGTTAGAACACTCTCTCTCACACCCCACCCTCAGTATAAGGGTCCCAGTTATAACACTCTCTCTCACAACCCACCCTCAGTATAAGGGTCTCCATTATAACACTCTCTCACACAAACCACCCTCAGTATAAGGGACCCAGTTATAACACTCTCTCTCACACCCTACCCTCAGTATAAGGGACCCAGTTATAACACTCTCTCTCACACCCCATCCTCAGTATAAGGGTTCCAGTTGTAACATGCTCTCTCACACCCCACCCTCAGTATAAGGGACCCAGTTATAACACTCTCTCTCACACCCCACCCTCAGTATGGGTCCCAGTTATAACATGCTCTCTCACACTCCACCCTCAGTACAAGGGTCTCCGTTATAACACTCTCTCTCACACCCCACCCTCAGTATAAGGGACCCAGTTATAACACTCTCTCTCACACACCACCCTCAGTATAAGGGACCCAGTTATAACACTCTCTCTCACACCCCATCCTCAGTATAAGGGACCCAGTTATAACACTCTCTCTCACACACCACCCTCAGTATAAGGGACCCAGTTATAACACTCTCTCTCACACCCCACCCTCAGTATAAGGGACCCAGTTATAACACTCTCTCACACAACCCACTCTCAGTACAAGGGTCTCCGTTATAACACTCTCTCTCACACCCCACCCTCAGTATAAGGGTCCCAGTTATAACATGCTCTCTCACACCCCACCCTCAGTACAAGGGTCTCCGTTATAACACTCTCTCACACCCCATCCTCAGTATAAGGGACCCAGTTATAACACTCTCTCTCACACCCCACCCTCAGCATAAGGGTCCCAGTTATAACACTCTCTCTCACACCCCACCCTCAGTATAAGGGTCTCCATTATAACACTCTCTCTCACGCCCCACCCTCAGTATAAGGGACCCAGTTAGAACACTCTCTCTCACAGCCCACCCTCAGTATAAGGGTCCCAGTTATAACACTCTCTCTCACACCCCACCCTCAGTATAAGGGTCTCCATTATAACACTCTCTCACACAAACCACCCTCAGTATAAGGGACCCAGTTATAACACTCTCTCACACAACCCACCCTCAGTACAAGGGTCTCCGTTATAACACTCTCTCTCACACCCCACCCTCAGTATAGGGGACCCAGTTATAACACTCTCTCTCACACCCCACCCTCAGTATAAGGGACCCAGTTATAACACTCTCTCTCACACCCCACCCTCAGTATAAGGGTCCCAGTTATAACATGCTCTCTCACACCCCACCCTCAGTACAAGGGTCTCCGTTATAACACTCTCTCACACCCCATCCTCAGTATAAGGGACCCATTTATAACACTCTCTCTCACACCCCACCCTTAGTATAAGGGAGCCAGTTATAACATGCTCTCTCACACCCCACCCTCAGTACAATGGTCTCCGTTATAACACTCTCTCTCACACCCCACCCTCAGTATAAGGGACCCAGTTATAACACTCTCTCACACACCCGACCCTCAGTACAAGGGTCTCCATTATAACACTCTCTCTCTCACGCCCCACCCTCAGTATAAGGGACCCAGTTAGAACACACTCTCTCATGCCCCATCCTCAGTATAAGGGTCTCCATCATAACACTCTCTCTCACGCCCCACCCTCAGTATAAGGGACCCAGTTACAACACTCTCTCTCACACCCCACCCTCAGTTTAAGGGTCTCAGTTATAACACTCTCTCTCACACCCCACCCTTAGTATAAGGGTCTCCATTATAACACTCTCTCTCACGCCCCACCCTCAGTATAAGGGACCCAGTTAGAACACACTCTCTCATGCCCCATCCTCAGTATAAGGGACCCAGTTATAACACTCTCTCTCACACCCCACCCTCAGTATAAGGGACCCAGTTATAACACTCTCTCACACAACCCACCCTCAGTACAAGGGTCTCCGTTATAACACTCTCTCTCACACCCCACCCTCAGTATAAGGGTCCCAGTTATAACATGCTCTCTCACACCCCATCCTCAGTACAAGGGTCTCCGTTATAACACTCTCTCACACCCCATCCTCAGTATAAGGGACCCAGTTATAACACTCTCTCTCACACCCCACCCTCAGCATAAGGGTCTCCATTATAACACTCTCTCTCACGCCCCACCCTCAGTAGAAGGGACCCAGTTAGAACACTCTCTCTCACACCCCACCCTCAGTATAAGGGTCCCAGTTATAACACTCTCTCTCACACCCCACCCTCAGTATAAGGGTCTCCATGAAACACTCTCTCACACAAACCACCCTCAGTATAAGGGACCCAGTTATAACACTCTCTCACACAACCCACCCTCAGTACAAGGGTCTCCGTTATAACACTCTCTCTCACACCCCACCCTCAGTATAGGGGACCCAGTTATAACACTCTCTCTCACACCCCACCCTCAGTATAAGGGACCCAGTTATAACACTCTCTCTCACACCCCACCCTCAGTATAAGGGTCCCAGTTATAACATGCTCTCTCACACCCCACCCTCAGTACAAGGGTCTCCGTTATAACACTCTCTCACACCCCATCCTCAGTATAAGGGACCCATTTATAACACTCTCTCTCACACCCCACCCTTAGTATAAGGGACCCAGTTATAACACTCTCTCACACCCCACCCTCAGTATAATGGTCCCAGTTATAACATGCTCTCTCACACCCCACCCTCAGTACAATGGTCTCCGTTATAACACTCTCTCTCACACCCCACCCTCAGTATAAGGGACCCAGTTATAACACTCTCTCTCACACCCCACCCTCAGTATAAGGGACCCAGTTATAACACTCTCTCACACACCCGACCCTCAGTACAAGGGTCTCCATTATAACACTCTCTCTCTCACGCCCCACCCTCAGTATAAGGGACCCAGTTAGAACACTCTCTCTCACACCCCACCCTCAGTATAAGGGACCCAGTTAGAACACACTCTCTCATGCCCCATCCTCAGTATAAGGGTCTCCATCATAACACTCTCTCTCACGCCCCACCCTCAGTAGAAGGGACCCAGTTAGAACACTCTCTCTCACACCCCACCCTCAGTATAAGGGTCCCAGTTATAACACTCTCTCTCACACCCCACCCTCAGCATAAGGGTCTCCATTATAACACTCTCTCTCACGCCCCACCCTCAGTATAAGGGACCCAGTTAGAACACACTCTCTCATGCCCCACCCTCAGTACAAGGGTCTCCGTTATAACACTCTCTCTCACACCCCACCCTCAGTATAAGGGACCCAGTTAGAACACTCTCTCTCACACCCCACCCTCAGTCTAAGGGTCCCAGTTATAACACTCTCTCTCACAACCCACCCTCAGTATAAGGGTCTCCATTATAACACTCTCTCACACAAACCACCCTCAGTATAAGGGACCCAGTTATAACACTCTCTCTCACACCCTACCCTCAGGATAAGGGACCAAGTTATAACACTCTCTCTCACACCCCATCCTCAGTATAAGGGTTCCAGTTGTAACATGCTCTCTCACACCCCACGCTCAGTATAAGGGACCCAGTTATAACTCTCTCACACCCCACCCTCAGTATGCGTCCCAGTTATAACATGCTCTCTCACACTCCACCCTCAGTACAAGGGTCTCCGTTATAACACTCTCTCTCACACCCCACCCTCAGTATAAGGGACCCAGTTATAACACTCTCTCTCACACCCCACCCTCAGTATAAGGGACCCAGTTATAACACTCTCTCTCACACCCCATCCTCAGTATAAGGGACCCAGTTCTCACACTCTCTCTCATACACCACCCTCAGCATAAGGGACCCAGTTATAACACTCTCTCTCACACCCCACCCTCAGTATAAGGGACCCAGTTATAACACTCTCTCACACAACCCACCCTCAGTACAAGGGTCTCCGTTATAACACTCTCTCTCACACCCCACCCTCAGTATAAGGGTCCCAGTTATAACATGCTCTCTCACACCCCACCCTCAGTACAAGGGTCTCCGTTATAACACTCTCTCACACCCCATCCTCAGTATAAGGGACCCAGTTATAACACTCTCTCTCACACCCCACCCTCAGCATAAGGGTCCCAGTTATAACACTCTCCCTCACACCCCACCCTCAGTATAAGCGTCTCCATTATAACACTCTCTCTCACACCCCACCCTCAGTATAAGGGTCCCAGTTATAACACTCTCTCTCACAACCCACCCTCAGTATAAGGGTCTCCATTATAACACTCTCTCACACAAACCACCCTCAGTATAAGGGACCCAGTTATAACACTCTCTCTCACACCCTACCCTCAGGATAAGGGACCAAGTTATAACACTCTCTCTCACACCCCATCCTCAGTATAAGAGTTCCAGTTGTAACATGCTCTCTCACACCCCACGCTCAGTATAAGGGACCCAGTTATAACACTCTCTCTCACACCCCACCCTCAGTATGCGTCCCAGTTATAACATGCTCTCTCACACTCCACCCTCAGTACAAGGGTCTCCGTTATAACACTCTCTCTCACACCCCACCCTCAGTATAAGGGACCCAGTTATAACACTCTCTCTCACACCCCACCCTCAGTATAAGGGACCCAGTTATAAACCTCTCTCTCACACCCCATCCTCAGTATAAGGGACCCAGTTCTCACACTCTCTCTCATACACCACCCTCAGCATAAGGGACCCAGTTATAACACTCTCTCTCACACCCCACCCTCAGTATAAGGGACCCAGTTATAACACTCTCTCACACAACCCACCCTCAGTACAAGGGTCTCCGTTATAACACTCTCTCTCACACCCCACCCTCAGTATAAGGGTCCCAGTTATAACATGCTCTCTCACACCCCACCCTCAGTACAAGGGTCTCCGTTATAACACTCTCTCACACCCCATCCTCAGTATAAGGGACCCAGTTATAACACTCTCTCTCACACCCCACCCTCAGCATAAGGGTCCCAGTTATAACACTCTCCCTCACACCCCACCCTCAGTATAAGCGTCTCCATTATAACACTCTCTCTCACGCCCCACCCTCAGTATAAGGGACCCAGTTAGAACACTCTCTCTCACACCCCACCCTCAGTATAAGGGTCCCAGTTATAACACTCTCTCTCACACCCCACCCTCAGTTTAAGGGTCTCCATTATAACACTCTCTCACACAACCCACCCTCAGTACAAGGGTCTCCGTTATAACACTCTCTCTCACACTCCACCCTCAGTATAGGGGACCCAGTTATAACACTCTCTCTCACACCCCACCCTCAGTATAAGGGACCCAGTTATAACACTCTCTCTCACACCCCACCCTCAGTATAAGGGTCCCAGTTATAACATGCTCTCTCACACCCCACCCTCAGTACAAGGGTCTCCGTTATAACACTCTCTCACACCCCATCCTCAGTATAAGGGACCCATTTATAACACTCTCTCTCACACCCCACCCTTAGTATAAGGGACCCAGTTATAACACTCTCTCTCACACCCCACCCTCAGTATAATGGTCCCAGTTGTAACATGCACTCTCACACCCCACCCTCAGTACAATGGTCTCCGTTATAACACTCTCTCTCACACCCCACCCTCAGTATAAGGGAACCAGTTATAACACTCTCTCTCACACCCCACCCTCAGTATAAGGGACCCAGTTATAACACTCTCTCACACACCCGACCCTCAGTACAAGGGTCTCCATTATAACACTCTCTCTCTCACGCCCCACCCTCAGTATAAGGGACCCAGTTAGAACACACTCTCTCATGCCCCATCCTCAGTATAAGGGTCTCCATCATAACACTCTCTCTCACGCCCCACCCTCAGTATAAGGGACCCAGTTAGAACACTCTCTCTCACACCCCACCCTCAGTTTAAGGGTCTCAGTTATAACACTCTCTCTCACACCCCACCCTCAGTATAAGGGTCTCCATTATAACACTCTCTCTCACGCCCCACCCTCAGTATAAGGGACCCAGTTAGAACACACTCTCTCATGCCCCATCCTCAGCATAAGGGACCCAGTTATAACACTCTCTCTCACACCCCACCCTCAGTATAAGGGACCCAGTTATAACACTCTCTCACACAACCCACCCTCAGTACAAGGGTCTCCGTTATAACACTCTCTCTCACACCCCACCCTCAGTATAAGGGTCCCAGTTATAACATGCTCTCTCACACCCCATCCTCAGTACAAGGGTCTCCGTTATAACACTCTCTCACACCCCATCCTCAGTATAAGGGACCCAGTTATAACACTCTCTCTCACACCCCACCCTCAGCATAAGGGTCCCAGTTATAACACTCTCTCTCACACCCCACCCTCAGTATAAGGGTCTCCATTATAACACTCTATCTCACGCCCCACCCTCAGTATAAGGGACCCAGTTAGAACACTCTCTCTCACACCCCACCCTCAGTATAAGGGTCTCCATTATAACACTCTCTCACACAAACCACCCTCAGTATAAGGGACCCAGTTATAACACTCTCTCACACAACCCACCCTCAGTACAAGGGTCTCCGTTATAACACTCTCTCTCACACCCCACCCTCAGTATAGGGGACCCAGTTATAACACTCTCTCTCACACCCCACCCTCAGTATAAGGGACCCAGTTATAACACTCTCTCTCACACCCCACCCTCAGTATAAGGGTCCCAGTTATAACATGCTCTCTCACACCCCACCCTCAGTACAAGGGTCTCCGTTATAACACTCTCTCACACCCCATCCTCAGTATAAGGGACCAATTTATAACACTCTCTCTCACACCCCACCCTTAGTATAAGGGACCCAGTTATAACACTCTCTCTCACACCCCACCCTCAGTATAATGGTCCCAGTTATAACATGCTCTCTCACACCCCACCCTCAGTACAATGGTCTCCGTTATAACACTCTCTCTCACACCCCACCCTCAGTATAAGGGACCCAGTTATAACACTCTCTCTCACACCGCACCCTCAGTATAAGGGACCCAGTTATAACACTCTCTCACACACCCGACCCTCAGTACAAGGGTCTCCATTATAACACTCTCTCTCTCACGCCCCACCCTCAGTATAAGGGACCCAGTTAGAACACTCTCTCTCACACCCCACCCTCAGTATAAGGGACCCAGTTAGAACACACTCTCTCATGCCCCATCCTCAGTATAAGGGTCTCCATCATAACACTCTCTCTCACGCCCCACCCTCAGTATAAGGGACCCAGTTAGAACACTCTCTCTCACACCCCACCCTCAGTATAAGGGTCCCAGTTATAACACTCTCTCTCACACCCCACCCTCAGTATAAGGGTCTCCATTATAACACTCTCTCTCACGCCCCACCCTCAGTATAAGGGACCCAGTTAGAACACACTCTCTCATGCCCCATCCTCAGTATAAGGGTCCCAGTTATAACACTCTCTCTCACACCCCACCCTCAGTATAAGGAACCCAGTTAGAACACTCTCTCTCACGCCCCATCCTCAGTATAAGGGACCCAGTTATAACACTCTCTCTCACACCCCACCCTCAGTATAAGGGACCCAGTTATAACACTCTCTCTCACACCCCACCCTCAGTATAAGGGACCCAGTTATAACACTCTCTCACACACCCCACCCTCAGTACAAGGGTCTCCGTTATAACACTCTCTCTCACACCCCACCCTCAGTATCAGGGACCCAGTTATAACACTCTCTCTCACACCCCACCCTCAGTCTAAGGGACCCAGTTATAACACTCTCTCTCACACCCCACCCTCAGTATAAGGGTCCCAGTTATAACACTCTCTCTCACACCCCACCCTCAGTATAAGGGTCCCAGTTATAACACTCTCTCTCACACCCCACCCTCAGTATAAGGGACCCAGTTATAACACTCTCTCTCACACCCCACCCTCAGTATAAGGGACCCAGTTATAACACTCTCTCTCACACCCCACCCTCAGTATAAGGGACCCAGTTATAACACTCTCTCACACACCCCACCCTCAGTACAAGGGTCTCCGTTATAACACTCTCTCTCACACCCCACCCTCAGTATAAGGGACCCAGTTATAACACTCTCTCTCACACCCCACCCTCAGTATAAGGGACCCAGTTATAACACTCTCTCTCACACCCCACCCTCAGTATAAGGGTCCCAGTTATAACACTCTCTCTCACACCCCACCCTCAGTATAAGGGTCCCAGTTATAACACTCTCTCTCACACCCCACCCTCAGTATAAGGGACCCAGTTATAACACTCTCTCTCACACCCCACCCTCAGAATAAGGGACCCAGTCATAATACTCTCTCTCAAACCCCACCCTCAGTATAAGGGACCCAGTTATAACACTCCCTCTCACACCCCACCCTCAGTATAAGGGTCTCCATGATAACACTCTCTCTCACGCCCCCACCCTCAGTATAAGGAACCCAGTTAGAACACTCTCTCTCACGCCCCATCCTCAGTATAAGGGACCCAGTTATAACATGCTCTCTCACACCCCACCCTCAGGATAAGGGTCTCCATGATAACACTCTCTCTCACGCCCCCACCCTCAGTATAAGGAACCCAGTTAGAACACTCTCTCTCACACCCCACCCTCAGTATAGGGGACCCAGTTATAACACTCTCTCTCACACCCCACCCTCAGTATAAGGGACCCAGTTATAACACTCTCTCTCACACCCCACCCTCAGTATAAGGGTCCCAGTTATAACATGCTCTCTCACACCCCACCCTCAGTACAATGGTCTCCGTTATAACACTCTCTCTCACACCCCACCCTCAGTATAAGGGACCCAGTTATAACACTCTCTCTCACACCCGACCCTCAGTACAAGGGTCTCCATTATAACACTCTCTCTCTCACGCCCCACCCTCAGTATAAGGGACCCAGTTAGAACACACTCTCTCATGCCCCATCCTCAGTATAAGGGTCTCCATCATAACACTCTCTCTCACGCCCCACCCTCAGTATAAGGGACCCAGTTAGAACACTCTCTCTCACACCCCACCCTCAGTTTAAGGGTCTCAGTTATAACAATCTCTCTCACACCCCACCCTCAGTATAAGGGTCTCCATTATAACACTCTCTCTCACGCCCCACCCTCAGTATAAGGGACCCAGTTAGAACACACTCTCTCATGCCCCATCCTCAGTATAAGGGACCCAGTTATAACACTCTCTCTCACACCCCACCCTCAGTATAAGGGACCCAGTTATAACATGCTCTCTCACACCCCATCCTCAGTACAAGGGTCTCCGTTATAACACTCTCTCACACCCCATCCTCAGTATAAGGGACCCAGTTATAACACTCTCTCTCACACCCCACCCTCAGCATAAGGGTCCCAGTTATAACAATCTCTCTCACACCCCACCCTCAGTATAAGGGTCTCCATTATAACACTCTCTCTCACGCCCCACCCTCAGTATAAGGGACCCAGTTAGAACACTCTCTCACACCCCACCCTCAGTATAAGGGTCCCAGTTATAACACTCTCTCTCACACCCCACCCTCAGTATAAGGGTCTCCATTATAACACTCTCTCACACAAACCACCCTCAGTATAAGGGACCCAGTTATAACACTCTCTCACACAACCCACCCTCAGTACAAGGGTCTCCGTTATAACACTCTCTCTCACACCCCACCCTCAGTATAGGGGACCCAGTTATAACACTCTCTCTCACACCCCACCCTCAGTATAGGGGACCCAGTTATAACACTCTCTCTCACACCCCACCCTCAGTATAAGGGTTCCAGTTATAACATGCTCTCTCACACCCCACTCTCAGTATAAGGGACCCAGTTATAACACTCTTTCTCACACCACACCCTCAGTATAAGGGTCCCAGTTATAACATGCTCTCTCACACCCCACCCTCAGTACAAGGGTCTCCGTTATAACACTCTCTCACACCCCATTCTCAGTATAAGGGACCCAGTTATAACACTCTCTCTCACACCCCACCCTCAGTATAAGGGTCCCAGTTATAACACTCTCTCTCACACCCCACCCTCAGTATAAGGGTCTCCATTATAACACTCTCAATCACGCCCCACCCTCAGTATAAGGGACCCAGTTAGAACACTCTCTCTCACGCCCCATCCTCAGTATAAGGGACCCAGTTATAACACTCTCCCTCACACCCCACCCTCAGTATAAGGGTCCCAGTTATAACACTCTCTCTCACACCCCATCCTCAGTATAAGGGACCCAGTTATAACACTCTCTCTCCCACCCCATCCTCAGTATAAGGGTTACAGTTATAACACTCTCTCTCACACCCCACCCCCAGTATAAGGGTCCCAGTTATAACACTCTCTCTCACACCCCACCCTCAGTATAAGGGACCCAGTTATAACACTCTCTCACACACCGCACCCTCAGTACAAGGGTCTCCGTTATAACACTCTCTCTCACACCCCACCCTCATTATAAGGGACCCAGTTATAACACTCTCTCTCACACCCCACCCTCAGTATAAGGGACCCAGTTATAACACTCTCTCTCACACCCCACCCTCAGTATCAGGGACCCAGTTATAACACTCTCTCTCACACCCCACCCTCAGTCTAAGGGACCCAGTTATAACACTCTCTCTCACACCCCACCCTCAGTATAAGGGTCCCAGTTATAACACTCTCTCTCACACCCCACCCTCAGTATAAGGGTCCCAGTTATAACACTCTCTCTCACACCCCACCCTCAGTATAAGGGACCCAGTTATAACACTCTCTCTCACACCCCACCCTCAGTATAAGGGACCCAGTTATAACACTCTCTCTCACACCCCACCCTCAGTATAAGGGACCCAGTTATAACACTCTCTCACACACCCCACCCTCAGTACAAGGGTCTCCGTTATAACACTCTCTCTCACACCCCACCCTCAGTATAAGGGACCCAGTTATAACACTCTCTCTCACACCCCACCCTCAGTATAAGGGACCCAGTTATAACACTCTCTCTCACACCCCACCCTCAGTATAAGGGTCCCAGTTATAACACTCTCTCTCACACCCCACCCTCAGTATAAGGGTCCCAGTTATAACACTCTCTCTCACACCCCACCCTCAGTATAAGGGACCCAGTTATAACACTCTCTCTCACACCCCACCCTCAGAATAAGGGACCCAGTCATAATACTCTCTCTCAAACCCCACCCTCAGTATAAGGGACCCAGTTATAACACTCCCTCTCACACCCCACCCTCAGTATAAGGGTCTCCATGATAACACTCTCTCTCACGCCCCCACCCTCAGTATAAGGAACCCAGTTAGAACACTCTCTCTCACGCCCCATCCTCAGTATAAGGGACCCAGTTATAACATGCTCTCTCACACCCCACCCTCAGGATAAGGGTCTCCATGATAACACTCTCTCTCACGCCCCCACCCTCAGTATAAGGAACCCAGTTAGAACACTCTCTCTCACACCCCACCCTCAGTATAGGGGACCCAGTTATAACACTCTCTCTCACACCCCACCCTCAGTATAAGGGACCCAGTTATAACACTCTCTCTCACACCCCACCCTCAGTATAAGGGTCCCAGTTATAACATGCTCTCTCACACCCCACCCTCAGTACAATGGTCTCCGTTATAACACTCTCTCTCACACCCCACCCTCAGTATAAGGGACCCAGTTATAACACTCTCTCTCACACCCCACCCTCAGTATAAGGGACCCAGTTATAACACTCACTCACACACCCGACCCTCAGTACAAGGGTCTCCATTATAACACTCTCTCTCTCACGCCCCACCCTCAGTATAAGGGACCCAGTTAGAACACACTCTCTCATGCCCCATCCTCAGTATAAGGGTCTCCATCATAACACTCTCTCTCACGCCCCACCCTCAGTATAAGGGACCCAGTTAGAACACTCTCTCTCACACCCCACCCTCAGTTTAAGGGTCTCAGTTATAACAATCTCTCTCACACCCCACCCTCAGTATAAGGGTCTCCATTATAACACTCTCTCTCACGCCCCACCCTCAGTATAAGGGACCCAGTTAGAACACACTCTCTCATGCCCCATCCTCAGTATAAGGGACCCAGTTATAACACTCTCTCTCACACCCCACCCTCAGTATAAGGGACCCAGTTATAACATGCTCTCTCACACCCCATCCTCAGTACAAGGGTCTCCGTTATAACACTCTCTCACACCCCATCCTCAGTATAAGGGACCCAGTTATAACACTCTCTCTCACACCCCACCCTCAGCATAAGGGTCCCAGTTATAACAATCTCTCTCACACCCCACCCTCAGTATAAGGGTCTCCATTATAACACTCTCTCTCACGCCCCACCCTCAGTATAAGGGACCCAGTTAGAACACTCTCTCACACCCCACCCTCAGTATAAGGGTCCCAGTTATAACACT
Source organism: Pristiophorus japonicus (assembly GCF_044704955.1). NCBI lineage: Eukaryota > Metazoa > Chordata > Chondrichthyes > Pristiophoridae > Pristiophorus > Pristiophorus japonicus. The sequence continues at coordinate 76,228 of NW_027250823.1, read as the reverse complement.
CTCTCTCACACCCCACCCTCAGTATAAGGGTCTCCATTATAACACTCTCTCACACAAACCACCCTCAGTATAAGGGACCCAGTTATAACACTCTCTCACACAACCCACCCTCAGTACAAGGGTCTCCGTTATAACACTCTCTCTCACACCCCACCCTCAGTATAGGGGACCCAGTTATAACACTCTCTCTCACACCCCACCCTCAGTATAGGGGACCCAGTTATAACACTCTCTCTCACACCCCACCCTCAGTATAAGGGTTCCAGTTATAACATGCTCTCTCACACCCCACCCTCAGTATAAGGGACCCAGTTATAACACTCTTTCTCACACCACACCCTCAGTATAAGGGTCCCAGTTATAACATGCTCTCTCACACCCCACCCTCAGTACAAGGGACCCAGTTAGAACACTCTCTCTCACGCCCCATCCTCAGTATAAGGGACCCAGTTATAACACTCTCCCTCACACCCCACCCTCAGTATAAGGGTCCCAGTTATAACACTCTCTCTCACACCCCATCCTCAGTATAAGGGACCCAGTTATAACACTCTCTCTCCCACCCCACCCTCAGTATAGGGGACCCAGTTATAACACTCTCTCTCACACCCCACCCTCAGTATAGGGGACCCAGTTATAACACTCTCTCTCACACCCCATTCTCAGTATAAGGGACCCAGTTATAACACTCTCTCTCACACCCCACCCTCAGTATAAGGGTCCCAGTTATAACACTCTCTCTCACACCCCACCCTCAGTATAAGGGTCTCCATTATAACACTCTCAATCACGCCCCACCCTCAGTATAAGGGACCCAGTTAGAACACTCTCTCTCACGCCCCATCCTCAGTATAAGGGACCCAGTTATAACACTCTCCCTCACACCCCACCCTCAGTATAAGGGTCCCAGTTATAACACTCTCTCTCACACCCCATCCTCAGTATAAGGGACCCAGTTATAACACTCTCTCTCCCACCCCATCCTCAGTATAAGGGTTACAGTTATAACACTCTCTCTCACACCCCACCCCCAGTATAAGGGTCCCAGTTATAACACTCTCTCTCACACCCCACCCTCAGTATAAGGGACCCAGTTATAACACTCTCTCACACACCGCACCCTCAGTACAAGGGTCTCCGTTATAACACTCTCTCTCACACCCCACCCTCATTATAAGGGACCCAGTTATAACACTCTCTCTCACACCCCACCCTCAGTATAAGGGACCCAGTTATAACACTCTCTCTCACACCCCACCCTCAGTATAAGGGACCCAGTTATAACACTCTCTCACACACCCCACCCTCAGTACAAGGGTCTCCGTTATAACACTCTCTCTCACACCCCTCCCTCAGTATAAGGGACCCAGTCATAACACTCTCTCTCACACCCCACCCTCAGTATAAGGGTCCCAGTTATAACACTCTCTCTCACACCCCATCCTCAGTATAAGGGACCCAGTTATAACACTCTCTCACACACCCCACCCTCAGTACAAGGGTCTCCGTTATAACACTCTCTCTCACACCCCACCCTCAGTATAAGGGACCCAGTTATAACACTCTCTCTCACACCCCACCCTCAGTATAAGGGACCCAGTTATAACACTCTCTCTCACACCCCACCCTCAGTATAAGGGTCCCAGTTATAACACTCTCTCTCACACCCCACCCTCAATATAAGGGTCCCAGTTATAACACTCTCTCTCACACCCCACCCTCAGTATAAGGGACCCAGTTATAACACTCTCTCTCACACCCCACCCTCAGTATAAGGGACCCAGTCATAACACTCTCTCTCAAACCCCACCCTCAGTATATGGGACCCAGTTATAACACTCCCTCTCACACCCCACCCTCAGTATAAGGGTCTCCATTATAACACTCTCTCTCACGCCCCCACCCTCAGTACAAGGAACCCAGTTAGAACACTCTCTCTCACGCCCCATCCTCAGTATAAGGGACCCAGTTATAACACTCTTTCTCTCACCCCACCCTCAGTATAAGGGTCCCAGTTATAACATGCTCTCTCACACCCCACCCTCAGTACAAGGGTCTCCGTTATAACACTCTCTCACACCCCATTCTCAGTATAAGGGACCCAGTTTTCACACTCTCTCTCACACCCCACCCTCAGAATAAGGGTCCCAGTTATAACACTCTCTCTCACACCCCACCCTCAGTATAAGGGTCTCCATTATAACACTCTCAATCACGCCCCACCCTCAGTATAAGGGACCCAGTTAGAACACTCTCTCTCACGCCCCATCCTCAGTATAAGGGACCCAGTTATAACACTCTCCCTCACACCCCACCCTCAGTATAAGGGTCCCAGTTATAACACTCTCTCTCACACCCCATCCTCAGTATAAGGGACCCAGTTATAACACTCTCTCTCCCACCCCATCCTCAGTATAAGGGTTCCAGTTATAACATGGTCTCTCACACCTCACCCTCAGTATAAGGGACCCAGTTATAACACTCTCTCTCACACCCCACCCTCAGTATAAGGGTCCCAGTTATAACATGCTCTCTCACACCCCACCCTCAGTACAAGGGTCTCCGTTATAACACTCTCTCTCACACCCCATCCTCAGTATAAGGGTCCCAGTTATAACACTCTCTCTCACACCCCACCCTCAGTATAAGGGACCCAGTTATAACACTCTCTCACACACCGCACCCTCAGTACAAGGGTCTCCGTTATAACACTCTCTCTCACACCCCACCCTCAGTATAAGGGACCCAGTTATAACACTCTCTCTCACACCCCACCCTCAGTATAAGGGACCCAGTTATAACACTCTCTCTCACACCCCACCCTCAGTATAAGGGACCCAGTCATAACACTCTCTCTCACACCCCACCCTCAGTATAAGGGACCCAGTTATAACACTCTCTCTCACACCCCTCCCTCAGTATAAGGGACCCAGTTATAACACTCTCTCACACACCCCACCCTCAGTACAAGGGTCTCCGTTATAACACTCTCTCTCACACCCCACCCTCAGTATAAGGGACCCAGTTATAACACTCTCTCTCACACCCCACCCTCAGTATAAGGGTCCCAGTTATAACACTCTCTCTCACACCCCACCCTCAATATAAGGGTCCCAGTTATAACACTCTCTCTCACACCCCACCCTCAGTATAAGGGACCCAGTTATAACACTCTCTCTCACACCCCACCCTCAGTATAAGGGACCCAGTCATAACACTCTCTCTCAAACCCCACCCTCAGTATAAGGGACCCAGTTATAACACTCCCTCTCACACCCCACCCTCAGTATAAGGGTCTCCATTATAACACTCTCTCTCACGCCCCCACCCTCAGTACAAGGAACCCAGTTAGAACACTCTCTCTCACGCCCCATCCTCAGTATAAGGGACCCAGTTATAACACTCTTTCTCTCACCCCACCCTCAGTATAAGGGTCCCAGTTATAACATGCTCTCTCACACCCCACCCTCAGTACAAGGGTCTCCGTTATAACACTCTCTCACACCCCATTCTCAGTATAAGGGACCCAGTTTTCACACTCTCTCTCACACCCCACCCTCAGAATAAGGGTCCCAGTTATAACACTCTCTCTCACACCCCACCCTCAGTATAAGGGTCTCCATTATAACACTCTCAATCACGCCCCACCCTCAGTATAAGGGACCCAGTTAGAACACTCTCTCTCACGCCCCATCCTCAGTATAAGGGACCCAGTTATAACACTCTCCCTCACACCCCACCCTCAGTATAAGGGTCCCAGTTATAACACTCTCTCTCACACCCCATCCTCAGTATAAGGGACCCAGTTATAACACTCTCTCTCCCACCCCATCCTCAGTATAAGGGTTCCAGTTATAACATGGTCTCTCACACCTCACCCTCAGTATAAGGGACCCAGTTATAACACTCTCTCTCACACCCCACCCTCAGTATAAGGGTCCCAGTTATAACATGCTCTCTCACACCCCACCCTCAGTACAAGGGTCTCCGTTATAACACTCTCTCTCACACCCCACCCTCAGTATAAGGGTCCCAGTTATAACACTCTCTCTCACACCCCACCCTCAGTATAAGGGACCCAGTTATAACACTCTCTCACACACCGCACCCTCAGTACAAGGGTCTCCGTTATAACACTCTCTCTCACACCCCACCCTCAGTATAAGGGACCCAGTTATAACACTCTCTCTCACACCCCACCCTCAGTATAAGGGACCCAGTTATAACACTCTCTCTCACACCCCACCCTCAGTATAAGGGACCCAGTTATAACACTCTCTCACACACCCCACCCTCAGTACAAGGGTCTCCGTTATAACACTCTCTCTCACACCCCTCCCTCAGTATAAGGGACCCAGTCATAACACTCTCTCTCACACCCCACCCTCAGTATAAGGGACCCAGTTATAACACTCTCTCTCACACCCCACCCTCAGTATAAGGGACCCAGTTATAACACTCTCTCACACACCCCACCCTCAGTACAAGGGTCTCCGTTATAACACTCTCTCTCACACCCCACCCTCAGTATAAGGGACCCAGTTATAACACTCTCTCTCACACCCCATCCTCAGTATAAGGGACCCAGTTATAACACTCTCTCTCACACCCCATCCTCAGTATAAGGGTTCCAGTTATAACATGCTCTCTCACACCTCACCCTCAGTATAAGGGACCCAGTTATAACACTCTCTCTCTCACCCCACCCTCAGTGTAAGGGACCCAGTTATAACACTGTCTCTCACACCCCACCCTCAGTATAAGGGTCCCAGTTATAACACTCTCTCTCACACCCCACCCTCAGTATAAGGGTCCCAGTTATAACACTCTCTCTCACAGCCCACCCTCAGTATAAGGGACCCAGTTATGACACTCTCTCTCACAGCCCACCCTCAGTATAAGGGACCCAGTCATAACACTCTTTCTCACACCCCACCCTCAGTATAAGGGACCCAGTTATTACAATCTCTCTCACATCCCACCCTCAGTATAAGCGTCTCCATTATAACACTCTCTCTCACGCTCCACCCTCAGTATAAGGAACCCAGTTAGAACACTCTCTCTCACGCCCCATCCTCAGTATAAGGAACCCAGTTATAACACTCTCTCTCACACCCCACCCTCAGTATAAGGGACCCAGTTATAACACTCTCTCTCACACCCCACCCTCAGTATAAGGGTCGCAGTTATAACATGCTCTCTCACACCCCACCCTCAGTACAAAGGTCTCCGTTATAACACTCTCTCTCACACACCACCATCAGTATAAGGGACCCAGTTATAACACTCTCTCTCACACCCCACCCTCAGTATAAGGAACCCAGTTAGAACACTCTCTCTCACGCCCCATCCTCAGTATAAGGGACGCAGTTATAACACTCTCTCTCACACCCCACCCTCAGTATAAGGGACCCAGTTATAACACTCTTTCTCACACCCCACCCTCAGTATAAGGGACCCAGTTATAACACTCTCTCACACACCCCACCCTCAGTACAAGGGTCTCCGTTGTAACACTCTCTCTCACACCCCACCCTCAGTATAAGGGTCCCAGTTATAACACTCTCTCTCACACCCCACCCTCAGTATAAGGGTCCCAGTTATAACACTCTCTCTCACACCCCACCCTCAGTATTAGGGACCCAGTTATAACACTCTCTCTCACACCCCACCCTCAGTATAAGAGACCCAGTCATAACACTCTCTCTCAAACCCCACCCTCAGTATAAAGGACCCAGTTATAACACTCCCTCTCACACCCCACCCTCAGTATAAGGGTCTCCATTATAACACTCTCTCTCACGCCCCACCCTCAGTATAAGGAACCCAGTTAGAACACTCTCTCTCACGCCCCATCCTCAGTATAAGGGACCCAGTTATAACACTCACTCTCACACCCCATCCTCAGTATAAGGGTTCCAGTTATAACATGCTCTCTCACACCCCACCCTCAGTATAAGGGACCCAGTTATAACACTCTTTCTCACACCCCACCCTCAGTATAAGGGTCCCAGTTATAACATGCTCTCTCACACCCCATCCTCAGTACAAGGGTCTCCGTTATAACACTCTCTCACACCCCATTCTCAGTATAAGGGACCCAGTTATAACACTCTCTCTCACACCCCACCCTCAGTATAAGGGTCCCAGTTATAACACTCTCTCTCACACCCCACATTCAGTCTAAGGGTCTCCATTATAACACTCTCAATCACGCCCCACCCTCAGTATAAGGGACCCAGTTAGAACACTCTCTCTCACGCCCCATCCTCAGTATAAGGGACCCAGTTATAACACTCTCTCTCACACCCCACCCTCAGTATAAGGGTCCCAGTTATAACACTCTCTCTCACACCCCATCCTCAGTATAAGGGACCCAGTTATAACACTCTCTCTCCCACCCCATCCTCAGTATAAGGGTTCCAGTTATAACATGCTCTCTCACACCTCACCCTCAGTATAAGGGACCCAGTTATAACACTCTCTCTCACACCCCACCCTCAATATAAGGGTCCCAGTTATAACACTCTCTCTCACACCCCACCCTCAGTATAAGGGACCCAGTTATAACACTCTCTCTCACACCCCACCCTAAGTATAAGGGACCCAGTTATAACACTCTCTCTCACACCCCACCCTCAGTATAAGGGACCCAGTTATAACACTCTCTCACACACCCCACCCTCAGTACAATGGTCTCCGTTATAACACTCTCTCTCACACCCCACCCTCAGTATAAGGGACCCAGTCAGAACACTCTCTCTCACACCCCACCCTTAGTATAAGGGACCCAGTTTTAACACTCTCTCTCACACCCCACCCTCAGTATAAGGGACCCAGTTATAACACTGTCTCTCACACCCCACCCTCAGTATAAGGGTCCCAGTTATAACACTCTCTCTCACAGCCCACCCTCAGTATAAGGGTCCCAGTTTTAACACTCTCTCTCACAGCCTACCCTCAGTATAAGGGACCCAGTTATAACACTCTCTCTCACACCCCACCCTCAGTATAAGGGACCCAGTCATAACACTCTCTCTCACACCCCACCCTCAGTATAAGGGACCCAGTTATTACAATCTCTCTCACACCCCACCCTCAGTATAAGGGTCTCCATTATAACACTCTCTCTCACGCCCCACCCTCAGTATAAGGAACCCAGTTAGAACACTCTCTCTCACGCCCCATCCTCAGTATAAGGGACCCAGGTATAACACTGTCTCTCACACCCCACCCTCAGTATAAGGGACCCAGTTATAACACTCTCTCTCACACCCCACCCTCAGTATAAGGGTCGCAGTTATAACATGCTCTCTCACACCCCACCCTCAGTACAAGGGTCTCCGTTATAACACTCTCTCTCACACCCCACCCTCAGTATAATGGACCCAGTTATAACACTCTCTCTCACACCCCACCCTCAGTATAAGGGACCCAGTTATAACACTCTCTCACACACCCCACCCTCAGTACAAGGGTCTCCGTTATAACACTCTCTCTCACACCCCACCCTCAGTATAAGGGACCCAGTTATAACACTCTCTCTCACACCCAACCCTCAGTATAAGGGACCCAGTTATAACACTCTCTCTCACACCCCACCCTCAGTATAAGGGACCCAGTTATAACACTCTCTCTCACACCCCACCCTCAGTATAAGGGTCCCAGTTATAACACTCTCTCTCACACCCCACTCTCAGTATTAGGGACCCAGTTATAACACTCTCTCTCACACCCCACCCTCAGTATAAGGGACCCAGTCATAACACTCTCTCTCAAACCCCACCCTCAGTATAAGGGTCTCCATTATAACACTCTCTCTCACGCCCCACCCTCAGTATAAGGAACCCAGTTAGAACACTCTCTCTCACGCCCCATCCTCAGTATAAGGGACCCAGTTATAACACTCTCTCTCACACCCCATCCTCAGTATAAGGGTTCCAGTTATAACATGCTCTCTCACACCCCACCCTCAGTATAAGGGACCCAGTTATAACACTCTTTCTCACACCCCACCCTCAGTATAAGGGTCCCAGTTATAACATGCTATCTCACACCCCACCCTCAGTACAAAGTTCTCCGTTATAACACTCTCTCTCACACCCCACCCTCAGTATAAGGGACCCAGTCAGAACACTCTCTCTCACACCCCACCCTTAGTATAAGGGACCCAGTTATAACACTCTCTCTCACACCCCGCCCTCAGTATACGGGACCCAGTTATAACACTGTCTCTCACACCCCACCCTCAGTATAAGGGTCCCAGTTATAACACTCTCTCTCACAGCCCACCCTCAGTATAAGGGTCCCAGTTTTAACACTCTCTCTCACAGCCCACCCTCAGTACAAGGGACCCAGTTATAACACTCTCTCTCACAGCCCACCCTCAGTATAAGGGTCCCAGTTTTAACACTCTCTCTCACACCCCACCCTCAGTATAAGGGACCCAGTTATAACACTCTCTCACACACCCCACCCTCAGTACAAGGGTCTCCGTTATAACACTCTCTCTCACACCCCACCCTCAGTATAAGGGACCCAGTTATAACACTCTCTCTCACACCCCACCCTCAGTATAAGGGACCCAGTTATAACACTCTCTCTCACACCCCACCCTCAGTATATGGGTCCCAGTTATAACACTCTCTCTCACAGCCCACCCTCAGTATAAGGGTCCCAGTTTTAACACTCTCTCTCACAGCCCACCCTCAGTATAAGGGACCCAGTTATAACACTCTCTCTCACACCCCACCCTCAGTATAAGGGACCCAGTCATAACACTCTCTCTCACACCCCACCCTCAGTATAAGGGACCCAGTTATTACAATCTCTCTCACACCCCACCCTCAGTATAAGGGTCTCCATTATAACACTCTCTCTCACGCCCCACCCTCAGTATAAGGAACCCAGTTAGAACACTCTCTCTTACGCCCCATCCTCAGTATAAGGGACCTAGTTATAACACTCTCTCTCACACCCCACCCTCAGTATAAGGGACCCAGTTATAACACTCTCTCTCACACCCCACCCTCAGTATAAGGGTCGCAGTTATAACATGCTCTCTCACACCCCACCCTCAGTATAAGGGACCCAGTTATAACATGCTCTCTCACACCCCACCCTCAGTATAAGGGTCTCCGTTATAACACTCTCTCTCACACCCCACCCTCAGTATAATGGACCCAGTTATAACACTCTCTCTCACACCCCACCCTCAGTATAAGGGACCCAGTTATAACACTCTCTCACACACCCCACCCTCAGTATAAGGGTCCCAGTTATAACACTCTCTCTCACACCCCACCCTCAGTATAAGGGTCCCAATTATAACACTCTCTCTCACACCCCACCCTCAGTATTAGGGACCCAGTTATAACACTCTCTCTCACACCCCACCCTCAGTATAAGGGACCCAGTCATAACACTCTCTCTCAAACCCCACCCTCAGTATAAGGGACCCAGTTATAACACTCCCTCTCACACCCCACCCTCAGTATAAGGGCCTCCATTATAACAGTCTCTCTCACGCCCCACCCTCAGTATAAGGAACCCAGTTAGAACACTCTCTCTCACGCCCCATCCTCAGTATAAGGGACCCAGTTATAACACTCTCTCTCACACCCCATCCTCAGTATAAGGGTTCCAGTTATAACATGCTCTCTCACACCCCACCCTCAGTATAAGGGACCCAGTTATAACACTCTTTCTCACACCCCACCCTCAGTATAAGGGTCCCAGTTATAACATGCTCTCTCACACCCCACCCTCAGTATAAGGGTCCCAGTTATAACACTCTCTCTCACACCCCACCCTCAGTATAAGGGTCCCAGTTATAACACTCTCTCTCACACCCCACCCTCAGTATTAGGGACCCAGTTATAACACTCCCTCTCACACCCCACCCTCAGTATAAGGGTCTCCATTATAACACTCTCTCTCACGCCCCACCCTCAGTATAAGGGACCCAGTTATAACACTCTCTCTCACACCCCACCCTCAGTATAAGGGACCCAGTTATTACAATCTCTCTCACACCCCACCCTCAGTATAAGGGTCTCCATTATAACACTCTCTCTCACGCCCCACCCTCAGTATAAGGAACCCAGTTAGAACACTCTCTCTCACGCCCCATCCTCAGTATAAGGGACCCAGTTAGAACACTCTCTCTCTCACCCCACCCTCAGTATAAGGGACCCAGTTATAACACTGTCTCTCACACCCCACCCTCAGTATAAGGGTCCCAGTTATAACACTCTCTCTCACACCCCACCCTCAGTATAAGGGTCCCAGTTATAACACTCTCTCTCACAGCCCACCCTCAGTATAAGGGACCCAGTTATAACACTCTCTCTCACACCCCACCCTCAGTATAAGGGACCCAGTTAGAACTCTCTCTCTCACGCCCCATCCTCAGTATAAGGGACCCAGTTATAACACTCTCTCTCTCACCCCATCCTCAGTATAAGGGTTCCAGTTACAACATGCTCTCTCACACCCCACCCTCAGTATAAGGGACCCAGTTATAACACTCTCTCTCACACCCCACCCTCAGTATAAGGGACCCAGTTATAACACTCTCTCTCACACCCCACCCTCAGTATAAGGGTCGCAGTTATAACATGCTCTCTCACAACCCACCCTCAGTACAAGGGTCTCCGTTATAACACTCTCTCTCACACACCACCCTCAGTATAAGGGACCCAGTTATAACACTCTCTCTCACACCCCACCCTCAGTATAAGGGACCCAGTTATAACACTCTCTCTCACACCCCATCCTCAGTATAAGGGTTCCAGTTATAACATGCTCTCTCACACCCCACCCTCAGTATAAGGGACCCAGTTATAACACTCTCTCTCACACCCCATCCTCAGTATTAGGGTTCCAGTTATAACATGCTCTCTCACACCCCACCCTCAGTATAAGGGACCCAGTTATAACACTCTCCCTCACACCCCACCCTCAGTATAAGGGTCCCAGTTATAACACTCTCTCTCACACCCCATCCTCAGTATAAGGGACCCAGTTATAACACTCTCTCTCCCACCCCATCCTCAGTATAAGGGTTCCAGTTATAACATGGTCTCTCACACCTCACCCTCAGTATAAGGGACCCAGTTATAACACTCTCTCTCACACCCCACCCTCAGTATAAGGGTCCCAGTTATAACATGCTCTCTCACACCCCACCCTCAGTACAAGGGTCTCCGTTATAACACTCTCTCTCACACCCCATCCTCAGTATAAGGGTCCCAGTTATAACACTCTCTCTCACACCCCACCCTCAGTATAAGGGACCCAGTTATAACACTCTCTCACACACCGCACCCTCAGTACAAGGGTCTCCGTTATAACACTCTCTCTCACACCCCACCCTCAGTATAAGGGACCCAGTTATAACACTCTCTCTCACACCCCACCCTCAGTATAAGGGACCCAGTTATAACACTCTCTCTCACACCCCACCCTCAGTATAAGGGACCCAGTCATAACACTCTCTCTCACACCCCACCCTCAGTATAAGGGACCCAGTTATAACACTCTCTCTCACACCCCTCCCTCAGTATAAGGGACCCAGTTATAACACTCTCTCACACACCCCACCCTCAGTACAAGGGTCTCCGTTATAACACTCTCTCTCACACCCCACCCTCAGTATAAGGGACCCAGTTATAACACTCTCTCTCACACCCCATCCTCAGTATAAGGGACCCAGTTATAACACTCTCTCTCACACCCCATCCTCAGTATAAGGGTTCCAGTTATAACATGCTCTCTCACACCTCACCCTCAGTATAAGGGACCCAGTTATAACACTCTCTCTCTCACCCCACCCTCAGTGTAAGGACCCAGTTATAACACTGTCTCTCACACCCCACCCTCAGTATAAGGGTCCCAGTTATAACACTCTCTCTCACACCCCACCCTCAGTATAAGGGTCCCAGTTATAACACTCTCTCTCACAGCCCACCCTCAGTATAAGGGACCCAGTTATGACACTCTCTCTCACAGCCCACCCTCAGTATAAGGGACCCAGTCATAACACTCTCTCTCACACCCCACCCTCAGTATAAGGGTCCCAGTTATAACACTCTCTCTCACACCCCACCCCCAGTATAAGGGTCCCAGTTATAACACTCTCTCTCACACCCCACCCTCAGTATAAGGGACCCAGTTATAACACTCTCTCACACACCGCACCCTCAGTACAAGGGTCTCCGTTATAACACTCTCTCTCACACCCCACCCTCATTATAAGGGACCCAGTTATAACACTCTCTCTCACACCCCACCCTCAGTATAAGGGACCCAGTTATAACACTCTCTCTCACACCCCACCCTCAGTATAAGGGACCCAGTTATAACACTCTCTCACACACCCCACCCTCAGTACAAGGGTCTCCGTTATAACACTCTCTCTCACACCCCTCCCTCAGTATAAGGGACCCAGTCATAACACTCTCTCTCACACCCCACCCTCAGTATAAGGGTCCCAGTTATAACACTCTCTCTCACACCCCATCCTCAGTATAAGGGACCCAGTTATAACACTCTCTCACACACCCCACCCTCAGTACAAGGGTCTCCGTTATAACACTCTCTCTCACACCCCACCCTCAGTATAAGGGACCCAGTTATAACACTCTCTCTCACACCCCACCCTCAGTATAAGGGACCCAGTTATAACACTCTCTCTCACACCCCACCCTCAGTATAAGGGTCCCAGTTATAACACTCTCTCTCACACCCCACCCTCAATATAAGGGTCCCAGTTATAACACTCTCTCTCACACCCCACCCTCAGTATAAGGGACCCAGTTATAACACTCTCTCTCACACCCCACCCTCAGTATAAGGGACCCAGTCATAACACTCTCTCTCAAACCCCACCCTCAGTATAAGGGACCCAGTTATAACACTCCCTCTCACACCCCACCCTCAGTATAAGGGACCCAGTTATAACACTCTCTCTCACGCCCCATCCTCAGTATAAGGGACCCAGTTATAACACTCTTTCTCTCACCCCACCCTCAGTATAAGGGTCCCAGTTATAACATGCTCTCTCACACCCCACCCTCAGTACAAGGGTCTCCGTTATAACACTCTCTCACACCCCATTCTCAGTATAAGGGACCCAGTTTTCACACTCTCTCTCACACCCCACCCTCAGAATAAGGGTCCCAGTTATAACACTCTCTCTCACACCCCACCCTCAGTATAAGGGTCTCCATTATAACACTCTCAATCACGCCCCACCCTCAGTATAAGGGACCCAGTTAGAACACTCTCTCTCACGCCCCATCCTCAGTATAAGGGACCCAGTTATAACACTCTCCCTCACACCCCACCCTCAGTATAAGGGTCCCAGTTATAACACTCTCTCTCACACCCCATCCTCAGTATAAGGGACCCAGTTATAACACTCTCTCTCCCACCCCATCCTCAGTATAAGGGTTCCAGTTATAACATGGTCTCTCACACCTCACCCTCAGTATAAGGGACCCAGTTATAACACTCTCTCTCACACCCCACCCTCAGTATAAGGGTCCCAGTTATAACATGCTCTCTCACACCCCACCCTCAGTACAAGGGTCTCCGTTATAACACTCTCTCTCACACCCCATCCTCAGTATAAGGGTCCCAGTTATAACACTCTCTCTCACACCCCACCCTCAGTATAAGGGACCCAGTTATAACACTCTCTCACACACCGCACCCTCAGTACAAGGGTCTCCGTTATAACACTCTCTCTCACACCCCACCCTCAGTATAAGGGACCCAGTTATAACACTCTCTCTCACACCCCACCCTCAGTATAAGGGACCCAGTTATAACACTCTCTCTCACACCCCACCCTCAGTATAAGGGACCCAGTCATAACACTCTCTCTCACACCCCACCCTCAGTATAAGGGACCCAGTTATAACACTCTCTCTCACACCCCTCCCTCAGTATAAGGGACCCAGTTATAACACTCTCTCACACACCCCACCCTCAGTACAAGGGTCTCCGTTATAACACTCTCTCTCACACCCCACCCTCAGTATAAGGGACCCAGTTATAACACTCTCTCTCACATCCCATCCTCAGTATAAGGGACCCAGTTATAACACTCTCTCTCACACCCCATCCTCAGTATAAGGGTTCCAGTTATAACATGCTCTCTCACACCTCACCCTCAGTATAAGGGACCCAGTTATAACACTCTCTCTCTCACCCCACCCTCAGTGTAAGGACCCAGTTATAACACTGTCTCTCACACCCCACCCTCAGTATAAGGGTCCCAGTTATAACACTCTCTCTCACACCCCACCCTCAGTATAAGGGTCCCAGTTATAACACTCTCTCTCACAGCCCACCCTCAGTATAAGGGACCCAGTTGTGACACTCTCTCTCACAGCCCACCCTCAGTATAAGGGACCCAGTCATAACACTCTCTCTCACACCCCACCCTCAGTATAAGGGTCCCAGTTATAACACTCTCTCTCACACCCCACCCCCAGTATAAGGGTCCCAGTTATAACACTCTCTCTCACACCCCACCCTCAGTATAAGGGACCCAGTTATAACACTCTCTCACACACCGCACCCTCAGTACAAGGGTCTCCGTTATAACACTCTCTCTCACACCCCACCCTCATTATAAGGGACCCAGTTATAACACTCTCTCTCACACCCCACCCTCAGTATAAGGGACCCAGTTATAACACTCTCTCTCACACCCCACCCTCAGTATAAGGGACCCAGTTATAACACTCTCTCACACACCCCACCCTCAGTACAAGGGTCTCCGTTATAACACTCTCTCTCACACCCCTCCCTCAGTATAAGGGACCCAGTCATAACACTCTCTCTCACACCCCACCCTCAGTATAAGGGTCCCAGTTATAACACTCTCTCTCACACCCCATCCTCAGTATAAGGGACCCAGTTATAACACTCTCTCACACACCCCACCCTCAGTACAAGGGTCTCCGTTATAACACTCTCTCTCACACCCCACCCTCAGTATAAGGGACCCAGTTATAACACTCTCTCTCACACCCCACCCTCAGTATAAGGGACCCAGTTATAACACTCTCTCTCACACCCCACCCTCAGTATAAGGGTCCCAGTTATAACACTCTCTCTCACACCCCACCCTCAATATAAGGGTCCCAGTTATAACACTCTCTCTCACACCCCACCCTCAGTATAAGGGACCCAGTTATAACACTCTCTCTCACACCCCACCCTCAGTATAAGGGACCCAGTCATAACACTCTCTCTCAAACCCCACCCTCAGTATAAGGGACCCAGTTATAACACTCCCTCTCACACCCCACCCTCAGTATAAGGGTCTCCATTATAACACTCTCTCTCACGCCCCCACCCTCAGTACAAGGAACCCAGTTAGAACACTCTCTCTCACGCCCCATCCTCAGTATAAGGGACCCAGTTATAACACTCTTTCTCTCACCCCACCCTCAGTATAAGGGTCCCAGTTATAACATGCTCTCTCACACCCCACCCTCAGTACAAGGGTCTCCGTTATAACACTCTCTCACACCCCATTCTCAGTATAAGGGACCCAGTTTTCACACTCTCTCTCACACCCCACCCTCAGAATAAGGGTCCCAGTTATAACACTCTCTCTCACACCCCACCCTCAGTATAAGGGTCTCCATTATAACACTCTCAATCACGCCCCACCCTCAGTATAAGGGACCCAGTTAGAACACTCTCTCTCACGCCCCATCCTCAGTATAAGGGACCCAGTTATAACACTCTCCCTCACACCCCACCCTCAGTATAAGGGTCCCAGTTATAACACTCTCTCTCACACCCCATCCTCAGTATAAGGGACCCAGTTATAACACTCTCTCTCCCACCCCATCCTCAGTATAAGGGTTCCAGTTATAACATGGTCTCTCACACCTCACCCTCAGTATAAGGGACCCAGTTATAACACTCTCTCTCACACCCCACCCTCAGTATAAGGGTCCCAGTTATAACATGCTCTCTCACACCCCACCCTCAGTACAAGGGTCTCCGTTATAACACTCTCTCTCACACCCCACCCTCAGTATAAGGGTCCCAGTTATAACACTCTCTCTCACACCCCACCCTCAGTATAAGGGACCCAGTTATAACACTCTCTCACACACCGCACCCTCAGTACAAGGGTCTCCGTTATAACACTCTCTCTCACACCCCACCCTCAGTATAAGGGACCCAGTTATAACACTCTCTCTCACACCCCACCCTCAGTATAAGGGACCCAGTTATAACACTCTCTCTCACACCCCACCCTCAGTATAAGGGACCCAGTTATAACACTCTCTCACACACCCCACCCTCAGTACAAGGGTCTCCGTTATAACACTCTCTCTCACACCCCTCCCTCAGTATAAGGGACCCAGTCATAACACTCTCTCTCACACCCCACCCTCAGTATAAGGGACCCAGTTATAACACTCTCTCTCACACCCCACCCTCAGTATAAGGGACCCAGTTATAACACTCTCTCACACACCCCACCCTCAGTACAAGGGTCTCCGTTATAACACTCTCTCTCACACCCCACCCTCAGTATAAGGGACCCAGTTATAACACTCTCTCTCACACCCCATCCTCAGTATAAGGGACCCAGTTATAACACTCTCTCTCACACCCCATCCTCAGTATAAGGGTTCCAGTTATAACATGCTCTCTCACACCTCACCCTCAGTATAAGGGACCCAGTTATAACACTCTCTCTCTCACCCCACCCTCAGTGTAAGGGACCCAGTTATAACACTGTCTCTCACACCCCACCCTCAGTATAAGGGTCCCAGTTATAACACTCTCTCTCACACCCCACCCTCAGTATAAGGGTCCCAGTTATAACACTCTCTCTCACAGCCCACCCTCAGTATAAGGGACCCAGTTATGACACTCTCTCTCACAGCCCACCCTCAGTATAAGGGACCCAGTCATAACACTCTTTCTCACACCCCACCCTCAGTATAAGGGACCCAGTTATTACAATCTCTCTCACATCCCACCCTCAGTATAAGCGTCTCCATTATAACACTCTCTCTCACGCTCCACCCTCAGTATAAGGAACCCAGTTAGAACACTCTCTCTCACGCCCCATCCTCAGTATAAGGAACCCAGTTATAACACTCTCTCTCACACCCCACCCTCAGTATAAGGGACCCAGTTATAACACTCTCTCTCACACCCCACCCTCAGTATAAGGGTCGCAGTTATAACATGCTCTCTCACACCCCACCCTCAGTACAAAGGTCTCCGTTATAACACTCTCTCTCACACACCACCATCAGTATAAGGGACCCAGTTATAACACTCTCTCTCACACCCCACCCTCAGTATAAGGAACCCAGTTAGAACACTCTCTCTCACGCCCCATCCTCAGTATAAGGGACGCAGTTATAACACTCTCTCTCACACCCCACCCTCAGTATAAGGGACCCAGTTATAACACTCTTTCTCACACCCCACCCTCAGTATAAGGGACCCAGTTATAACACTCTCTCACACACCCCACCCTCAGTACAAGGGTCTCCGTTGTAACACTCTCTCTCACACCCCACCCTCAGTATAAGGGTCCCAGTTATAACACTCTCTCTCACACCCCACCCTCAGTATAAGGGTCCCAGTTATAACACTCTCTCTCACACCCCACCCTCAGTATTAGGGACCCAGTTATAACACTCTCTCTCACACCCCACCCTCAGTATAAGAGACCCAGTCATAACACTCTCTCTCAAACCCCACCCTCAGTATAAAGGACCCAGTTATAACACTCCCTCTCACACCCCACCCTCAGTATAAGGGTCTCCATTATAACACTCTCTCTCACGCCCCACCCTCAGTATAAGGAACCCAGTTAGAACACTCTCTCTCACGCCCCATCCTCAGTATAAGGGACCCAGTTATAACACTCACTCTCACACCCCATCCTCAGTATAAGGGTTCCAGTTATAACATGCTCTCTCACACCCCACCCTCAGTATAAGGGACCCAGTTATAACACTCTTTCTCACACCCCACCCTCAGTATAAGGGTCCCAGTTATAACATGCTCTCTCACACCCCATCCTCAGTACAAGGGTCTCCGTTATAACACTCTCTCACACCCCATTCTCAGTATAAGGGACCCAGTTATAACACTCTCTCTCACACCCCACCCTCAGTATAAGGGTCCCAGTTATAACACTCTCTCTCACACCCCACATTCAGTCTAAGGGTCTCCATTATAACACTCTCAATCACGCCCCACCCTCAGTATAAGGGACCCAGTTAGAACACTCTCTCTCACGCCCCATCCTCAGTATAAGGGACCCAGTTATAACACTCTCTCTCACACCCCACCCTCAGTATAAGGGTCCCAGTTATAACACTCTCTCTCACACCCCATCCTCAGTATAAGGGACCCAGTTATAACACTCTCTCTCCCACCCCATCCTCAGTATAAGGGTTCCAGTTATAACATGCTCTCTCACACCTCACCCTCAGTATAAGGGACCCAGTTATAACACTCTCTCTCACACCCCACCCTCAATATAAGGGTCCCAGTTATAACACTCTCTCTCACACCCCACCCTCAGTATAAGGGACCCAGTTATAACACTCTCTCTCACACCCCACCCTAAGTATAAGGGACCCAGTTATAACACTCTCTCTCACACCCCACCCTCAGTATAAGGGACCCAGTTATAACACTCTCTCACACACCCCACCCTCAGTACAATGGTCTCCGTTATAACACTCTCTCTCACACCCCACCCTCAGTATAAGGGACCCAGTCAGAACACTCTCTCTCACACCCCACCCTTAGTATAAGGGACCCAGTTTTAACACTCTCTCTCACACCCCACCCTCAGTATAAGGGACCCAGTTATAACACTGTCTCTCACACCCCACCCTCAGTATAAGGGTCCCAGTTATAACACTCTCTCTCACAGCCCACCCTCAGTATAAGGGTCCCAGTTTTAACACTCTCTCTCACAGCCTACCCTCAGTATAAGGGACCCAGTTATAACACTCTCTCTCACACCCCACCCTCAGTATAAGGGACCCAGTCATAACACTCTCTCTCACACCCCACCCTCAGTATAAGGGACCCAGTTATTACAATCTCTCTCACACCCCACCCTCAGTATAAGGGTCTCCATTATAACACTCTCTCTCACGCCCCACCCTCAGTATAAGGAACCCAGTTAGAACACTCTCTCTCACGCCCCATCCTCAGTATAAGGGACCCAGGTATAACACTGTCTCTCACACCCCACCCTCAGTATAAGGGACCCAGTTATAACACTCTCTCTCACACCCCACCCTCAGTATAAGGGTCGCAGTTATAACATGCTCTCTCACACCCCACCCTCAGTACAAGGGTCTCCGTTATAACACTCTCTCTCACACCCCACCCTCAGTATAATGGACCCAGTTATAACACTCTCTCTCACACCCCACCCTCAGTATAAGGGACCCAGTTATAACACTCTCTCACACACCCCACCCTCAGTACAAGGGTCTCCGTTATAACACTCTCTCTCACACCCCACCCTCAGTATAAGGGACCCAGTTATAACACTCTCTCTCACACCCAACCCTCAGTATAAGGGACCCAGTTATAACACTCTCTCTCACACCCCACCCTCAGTATAAGGGACCCAGTTATAACACTCTCTCTCACACCCCACCCTCAGTATAAGGGTCCCAGTTATAACACTCTCTCTCACACCCCACTCTCAGTATTAGGGACCCAGTTATAACACTCTCTCTCACACCCCACCCTCAGTATAAGGGACCCAGTCATAACACTCTCTCTCAAACCCCACCCTCAGTATAAGGGTCTCCATTATAACACTCTCTCTCACGCCCCACCCTCAGTATAAGGAACCCAGTTAGAACACTCTCTCTCACGCCCCATCCTCAGTATAAGGGACCCAGTTATAACACTCTCTCTCACACCCCATCCTCAGTATAAGGGTTCCAGTTATAACATGCTCTCTCACACCCCACCCTCAGTATAAGGGACCCAGTTATAACACTCTTTCTCACACCCCACCCTCAGTATAAGGGTCCCAGTTATAACATGCTATCTCACACCCCACCCTCAGTACAAAGTTCTCCGTTATAACACTCTCTCTCACACCCCACCCTCAGTATAAGGGACCCAGTCAGAACACTCTCTCTCACACCCCACCCTTAGTATAAGGGACCCAGTTATAACACTCTCTCTCACACCCCGCCCTCAGTATACGGGACCCAGTTATAACACTGTCTCTCACACCCCACCCTCAGTATAAGGGTCCCAGTTATAACACTCTCTCTCACAGCCCACCCTCAGTATAAGGGTCCCAGTTTTAACACTCTCTCTCACAGCCCACCCTCAGTACAAGGGACCCAGTTATAACACTCTCTCTCACAGCCCACCCTCAGTATAAGGGTCCCAGTTTTAACACTCTCTCTCACACCCCACCCTCAGTATAAGGGACCCAGTTATAACACTCTCTCACACACCCCACCCTCAGTACAAGGGTCTCCGTTATAACACTCTCTCTCACACCCCACCCTCAGTATAAGGGACCCAGTTATAACACTCTCTCTCACACCCCACCCTCAGTATAAGGGACCCAGTTATAACACTCTCTCTCACACCCCACCCTCAGTATATGGGTCCCAGTTATAACACTCTCTCTCACAGCCCACCCTCAGTATAAGGGTCCCAGTTTTAACACTCTCTCTCACAGCCCACCCTCAGTATAAGGGACCCAGTTATAACACTCTCTCTCACACCCCACCCTCAGTATAAGGGACCCAGTCATAACACTCTCTCTCACACCCCACCCTCAGTATAAGGGACCCAGTTATTACAATCTCTCTCACACCCCACCCTCAGTATAAGGGTCTCCATTATAACACTCTCTCTCACGCCCCACCCTCAGTATAAGGAACCCAGTTAGAACACTCTCTCTTACGCCCCATCCTCAGTATAAGGGACCTAGTTATAACACTCTCTCTCACACCCCACCCTCAGTATAAGGGACCCAGTTATAACACTCTCTCTCACACCCCACCCTCAGTATAAGGGTCGCAGTTATAACATGCTCTCTCACACCCCACCCTCAGTATAAGGGACCCAGTTATAACATGCTCTCTCACACCCCACCCTCAGTATAAGGGTCTCCGTTATAACACTCTCTCTCACACCCCACCCTCAGTATAATGGACCCAGTTATAACACTCTCTCTCACACCCCACCCTCAGTATAAGGGACCCAGTTATAACACTCTCTCACACACCCCACCCTCAGTATAAGGGTCCCAGTTATAACACTCTCTCTCACACCCCACCCTCAGTATAAGGGTCCCAATTATAACACTCTCTCTCACACCCCACCCTCAGTATTAGGGACCCAGTTATAACACTCTCTCTCACACCCCACCCTCAGTATAAGGGACCCAGTCATAACACTCTCTCTCAAACCCCACCCTCAGTATAAGGGACCCAGTTATAACACTCCCTCTCACACCCCACCCTCAGTATAAGGGCCTCCATTATAACAGTCTCTCTCACGCCCCACCCTCAGTATAAGGAACCCAGTTAGAACACTCTCTCTCACGCCCCATCCTCAGTATAAGGGACCCAGTTATAACACTCTCTCTCACACCCCATCCTCAGTATAAGGGTTCCAGTTATAACATGCTCTCTCACACCCCACCCTCAGTATAAGGGACCCAGTTATAACACTCTTTCTCACACCCCACCCTCAGTATAAGGGTCCCAGTTATAACATGCTCTCTCACACCCCACCCTCAGTATAAGGGTCCCAGTTATAACACTCTCTCTCACACCCCACCCTCAGTATAAGGGTCCCAGTTATAACACTCTCTCTCACACCCCACCCTCAGTATTAGGGACCCAGTTATAACACTCCCTCTCACACCCCACCCTCAGTATAAGGGTCTCCATTATAACACTCTCTCTCACGCCCCACCCTCAGTATAAGGGACCCAGTTATAACACTCTCTCTCACACCCCACCCTCAGTATAAGGGACCCAGTTATTACAATCTCTCTCACACCCCACCCTCAGTATAAGGGTCTCCATTATAACACTCTCTCTCACGCCCCACCCTCAGTATAAGGAACCCAGTTAGAACACTCTCTCTCACGCCCCATCCTCAGTATAAGGGACCCAGTTAGAACACTCTCTCTCTCACCCCACCCTCAGTATAAGGGACCCAGTTATAACACTGTCTCTCACACCCCACCCTCAGTATAAGGGTCCCAGTTATAACACTCTCTCTCACACCCCACCCTCAGTATAAGGGTCCCAGTTATAACACTCTCTCTCACAGCCCACCCTCAGTATAAGGGACCCAGTTATAACACTCTCTCTCACACCCCACCCTCAGTATAAGGGACCCAGTTAGAACTCTCTCTCTCACGCCCCATCCTCAGTATAAGGGACCCAGTTATAACACTCTCTCTCTCACCCCATCCTCAGTATAAGGGTTCCAGTTACAACATGCTCTCTCACACCCCACCCTCAGTATAAGGGACCCAGTTATAACACTCTCTCTCACACCCCACCCTCAGTATAAGGGACCCAGTTATAACACTCTCTCTCACACCCCACCCTCAGTATAAGGGTCGCAGTTATAACATGCTCTCTCACAACCCACCCTCAGTACAAGGGTCTCCGTTATAACACTCTCTCTCACACACCACCCTCAGTATAAGGGACCCAGTTATAACACTCTCTCTCACACCCCACCCTCAGTATAAGGGACCCAGTTATAACACTCTCTCTCACACCCCATCCTCAGTATAAGGGTTCCAGTTATAACATGCTCTCTCACACCCCACCCTCAGTATAAGGGACCCAGTTATAACACTCTCTCTCACACCCCATCCTCAGTATTAGGGTTCCAGTTATAACATGCTCTCTCACACCCCACCCTCAGTATAAGGGACCCAGTTATAACACTCTCTCTCACACCCCACCCTCAGTACAAGGGTCTCCGTTATAACACTCTCTCTCACACCCCACCCTCAGTATAAGGGACCCAGTTATAACACTCTCTCTCACACCCCACCCTCAGTATAAGGGACCCAGTTATAACACTCTCTCTCACACCCCATCCTCAGTATAAGGGACCCAGTTATAACACTCTCTCTCACACCCCACCCTCAGTATAAGGTCCCAGTTAGAACATGCTCTCTCTCCCCATCTTTAGGAAATGGGCTGAGCGGCAAGAGACAGAGAGTCGGGATGATGGGCAGGTACTGAGATCGGCAGGGAGTGACTAGTGGTGTCCCGCAGGGATCTGTGTTGGGGCCTCAACTATTCACCATATTGATTAACGACTTAGATGATGGTATGGAGACTCATATATCCAAATTTGCCGATGACAGGATAGGCGGTGTAGTGTCCTTAAACCTTGCTATAGAATCACACGAGGCATGTACTGCAGACAAAGTCACTCCGTGACCTGAACCTTTATTCCCAGGACAAAGAAGTGCTGACCCTGTGTGGGACCTCCCTTTATATACCTGGATGACCAGGTGAGGAGTGTCCCACAAGTTCACCCCCTGTGGTCAATGTGTGCATTACTCAGGTGTATACAATGTACAGTGTCGTTACATAAAGGTTACAGTTGTGTGAAGGTTACAAACATGACATCACCTCCCCCCAACGTCTGTGGGTCAAAGATTGAGTCTTTCAGGTGGTCGACGCTCTCTCGTGGAGCGCCGCAGTTGGGGCTCTGGTGGTTGGCCTTGGCATGCGTCTCCGTCACCTGGGGTGATTCCGGCCTGTCCGGGCTGGCCGCAGGGACTCTGCATGCTGGTGAATGTCCTTGTGTGCTCGTTCACTGGCACTGAGTGACAACTTGTGATATTCCTCAGGTTCCTCAGTGTCCATGCTGAACCTTTTCTTTACTTGGTCCAGATGTTTGCGGCATATCTGCCCATTGTTAAGTCTGACCACTATGACCCTATTCCCCTCTTTGCCAATTACAGTACCCTCAAGCCACTTGGGTCCCAAAGCGTGATTGAGAACGAATACAAAGTCATCGATTTCTATGCATCTCCCCACTGCGTTGCGATCATGGCACTCGGTTTGGGACTGGCGCTTGCCCTCAACAATGTCTGACAGGGCTGGATGAATGAGGGACAGCCGCGTTTTAAGCATGCGTTTCATGAGTAGTTCCGCGGGCGGGACTCCCGTGAGCGAATGCGGGCGGAACCTATAGGCCAGCAGGAGGCGCGATAGGCGGTACTGAAGGAAGGGTCCTTGAATCCGGAGCATGCCCCGTTTTATCATTTGAACCGCACATTCCGCCTGGCCATTGGAAGCCGGCTTGCACGGTGCTGTCCTGACGTGTTTGATACCATTACCCGACATAAACTCCTGGAATTCACAGCTAGTGAAACACAGGCCGTTATCGCTAACCAGGATGTCCAACAAGCCGTGGGTCGCAAAGACCGTACGCAGACTCTCCACGGTGATGGATGTTGTGCACGAATTCAATATGATGCACTCGATCCATTTCGAGTACGCATCAACAACAATCAGGAACATTTTTCCCCATGAACGGGCCCACGTAGTCCACATGAATACGTGACCATGGCCTGGTGGACCAAGGCCACGGGCTGAGTGGGGCTTCCCTGGCGGCAATTCCCAGCTGAGCACACGTCATGCACCTGCGAACCCAGTGTTCCAGGTCTGAGTCAATTCCCAGCACCATACATGTGACCGGGTAATGGCCTTCATTAGCACGATGCCTGGGTACTCGCTGTGGAGTTCCCTGATGAATACTTCCCTTCCTTTCTGGGGCATGACTAGCCGGCTGCCCCATAGTAGGCAGTCGGCTTGGATGGAGAGCTCGTCCATCTGTCTGTAGAACGGTCTGACCTCCTCGGGGCACGTTCCGTGTGCGGGCGCCCAATCCCCAGTCCGGACACATTTCTTTATCAGGGATAGGAGGGGATCTCTGTTGGTCCAGATTTTGACCTGGTGGGCTGTGATGGGGGAACCTGCGGTGTCGAAAGCCTCAACGGCCATGACCATCTCCGCACTTTGCTCCGATACCCCCTCGGTGGTCGCCAGTGGGAGCCTGCTGAGCGCGTCATCGCAATTTTCGGTGCCTGGCCGGTGCCGTATGGTGTAATCATACGCAGCCAGCATGAGGGCCCACTGCTGTATGCGAGCTGACACATTGGCATTGACAGCCTTGCTGTCGGGCAACAGGGATGTTAACGGTTTGTGGTCCGTTTCTAACTCGAACCTTCTGCCAAAAAGGTACTGGTGCATCTTTTTCACCCCGTAGACACCTGTGAGTGCTTCCTTTTCAACCATCCCATATCACTGTTCTGCCTGGGAGAGTGACCTGGAGGCATAAGCCACAGGTTGGAGTTGGCCCTCATCATTACTCTGCTGCAACACGCACCCAATCCCATAGGATGATGCATCACACGTTAAAACCAGTTTCTTACAGGGGTTGTACAAAGTCAACAGCTTGTTAGAACAAAGCAGGTTCCGCGCCCGATTGAAAGCCCGTTCTTGACAGTCCCCCCAAAACCAATCGCAACCTTTACGCAAGAGCATGTGCAGCGGCTCCAACAATGTGCTTAAGTTCGGCAGAAAGTTCCCGAAGTAGTTCAATAGTCCCAGAAATGACCGCATCTCCGATGTGTTGCTGGGCCTGGGCCCACGACGGATCACCTCCGTTTTGGATTCGGTAGGCCGGATCCCGTCTGCGGCAACCCTCCTGCCCAAAAACTCGACCTCTGGGGCCAAAAACACACACTTGGACTTCTTTAGTCGCAAGCCTACCCGGTCCAGTCGGCATAGCACCTCCTCCAGGTTGCGCAGGTGTTCCTCGGTGTCTCGACCCGTGATTAGGATATCATCTTGGAATACGATTGTTCCAGGGATGGATTTAAGCAAACTTTCCATGTTCCTCTGGAAGATAGCGGCCGCTGAACGAATGCCGAACGGACACCTGTTGTAAACGAATAGCCCCTTGTGCGTAGTGATGGTGGTCAGAAGCTTGGATTCTTCAGTCAGTTCCTGGTTCATGTAGGCTGAGGTGAGGTCCAACTTAGTGAACAGCTTGCCACCTGCCAGCGTGGCAAAAAGGTCCTCCGCTCTCGGAAGCGGGTATTGGTCTTGTAGTGACACTCGGTTGATGGTGGCCTTGTAGTCGCCACAAATCCTGACCGAGCCATCCTCTTTAAGGACAGGAACGATGGGGCTTGCCCAGTCACTGAATTCAACAGGTGAAATTATGCTCTCTCTTAGCAGCCTGTCCAACTCACTCTTAATTCTCTCAAGCATCACATACGGCACAGCTCTGGCTTTGTGGTGCACTGGTCTGGCGTCCGGGGTGATGCGTATCACTACTTTGGTGCCCTTAAAAGTCCCGACACCTGGCTGAAAAAGTGGCTCGAATTTCTGTAGGACCTGTGAGCATGAACTTCACTCCACAGATGAAATGGCGTGCACATTCACCATTTCCAGTTCATCTTGGCTAACCAGCTCCTCCCCAAGAGCGCGGGACCATTCCCCGGGACAATCCAGAGTGGCAGCCGGTTCTCCGATTCATTGTGTGTGACCACCAAGTTTGCACTGCTAGTACTGGGATGATCTCTCTGGTGTACGTCCGTAACTGTGTGTCAATGCGTTCCAGTTTGGGCCTGTTAGCTTTGAGTGGCCATAGTTTTTCAAATTGTTGGGCACTCATAAGTGACTGGCTGGCTCCTGTGTCCAGCTCCATGCGTACCGGGATGCCATTTAATAGAACTTTCATCATCATAGGTGGCGTTTTGGTATACGAGCTGTGGACGTCTGCCACATGAACCCGCTGGACTTCAGCATCTATAGCTTTGCCCCAAGCATCACCCTGCCTTGCAGACCCCTCACCTGGTTCCTCTGCCTCATAAACTAGCCTCACTATGGGCTTTCTGCACATTCTGGCCAGATGTTCACTGAAGTTACCGTTTCTGCAGATAAATTGCTGAAACCTACAGGTTCTCGCAGCATGTTTGCCACCGCACCTCCAGCATGAGCTGAGATTGTTGTGAACAAAGGAACTGTGAACAGGCATTCCTCTCTGATTGTCTCTTTGATTACTCCTGAGCACTCTGTTGCTGAGTGTCAATGGTCCCATCCCGGGACGCATTGTCCCTTGTGATGGCGTGAATTGCCATTGTCTCTGTTGCTGGCCCACCCTAGAGTCTGTTGCTGTCTGGGCGGTGTCGAATTGCCCTTGCCTGCCTGCGGGGTTCTGTGTCTCGTTTACAATGTTAACTCCCTGGTCCATCGCCACATTGGAATCAGGGCTGCGCACGTAAATTATCTTGGTCTCCTCTTCCCCTGCCATGAAGGTCTGAGCTATCAACGTTGCCCTTTCCAAAGTCAAGTCCTTGGTCTCAATAAGTTTCCTGAAAATCCCGGCATGACCAATGCCCTCAAT
The DNA here is from genome assembly GCF_044704955.1 of Pristiophorus japonicus. Classification (NCBI taxonomy): domain Eukaryota; kingdom Metazoa; phylum Chordata; class Chondrichthyes; family Pristiophoridae; genus Pristiophorus; species Pristiophorus japonicus. The sequence continues at coordinate 48,748 of NW_027250823.1, read as the reverse complement.
GAAGAAATCCCTTAACATCTCCCCCCTGCAGGCGTCTGTGAACTTACAGAGGCTGGCCAAACGCCGAAGGTCCACAACGAAGTCCGATATGCTTTGTCCCTCCTGACGCCGGTGTGTGTAGAACTGGTGCCGGGCCATGTGTATACTGCTCCCTGGTTTGAGGTGCTCACCGATCAGAGTGCTGAGCTCTTCAAAAGACTTGTCCTCCGGCTTCTCGGGTGCGAGCAGGTCTTTTATCAACGCAGATGTCTTGGATCCACAGCTGGTCAGTAGATGTGGGCCCTCCGCTTACCAGCCGCTTCCTCTCCCAGCCAGTCCTTCGTGACAAAGCTCTGCTGGAGCCTCTCAACGAAGTCATCCCAGTCCTCACCGACACAGTACCGTTCCTCTGTGCTACCGGTGGCCATCCTCGTGGGTCGTTGATTCCCGTTTCTCATCGGCAAATGTGGTGTCCTTACACCTTACCATGGAATCACACGAGGCATGTACTGCAGACAAAGTCACTACGTGACCTGAACCTTTATTCCCAGGACCAAGAAGTGATGACCCTCCGTGGGACCTCCCTTTTCCCCTGTGGTCAAGGTGTGCATTACTCAGGTGTGTACAGTGTTGTTACATAAAGGTTATATGTTATGTGAAGGTTACAAACATGACAGGCGGCATTGTAGACAGTGTCGATGGAAGTATTAAATGACACAGGGATATCAATAGATTAAGTCAATGGGCAGAGCTGTGGCAAATGGATTTCAGTGTCGGCAAATGTGATGTCATCCACTTTGGACCTAAAAAGGACAGAACAGGATACTTTCTAAATGGTCAAAAGCTAAAAACAGGGAGCTCCAAAGAAACTTGGCCCAGGTACATCGATCATTAAAATGTCATGAACAGGTACAGAAAATAATCAATAAGGCTAATGGAATATTGGCCTTTATATCTAGAGGACTAGAATACAAGGGGGCTGAAGTTATGCTGCAGCTGTACAAACCCCTGGTTAGCCCACACCTGGAGCACTGTGTACAGCTCTGGACACCTGACCTTAGACCACACCTGGAGCACTGTGTACAGCTCTGGCCTCCTGACCTTAGACCACACCTGGAGCACTGTGTACAGCTCTGGGCACACCTGACCTTAGACCACACCTGGAGCACTGTGTACAGCTCTGGGCACCTGATCTTAGACCACACCTGGAGCACTGTGTACAGCTCTGGGCTCCTGACCTTAGACCACACCTGGAGCACTGTGTACAGCTCTGGGCACCTGACCTTAGACCACACCTGGAGCACTGTGTACAGCTCTGGGCTCCACACCTTAGACCACACCTGGAGCACTGTGTACAGCTCTGGGCACCTGACCTTAGACCACACCTGGAGCACTGTGTACAGCTCTGGGCTCCACACCTTAGACCACACCTGGAGCACTGTGTACAGCTCTGGGCACCTGACCTTAGACCACACCTGGAGCACTGTGTACAGCTCTGGGCACCTGACCTTAGACCACACCTGGAGCACTGTGTACAGCTCTGGGCTCCACACCTTAGACCACACCTGGAGCACTGTGTACAGCTCTGGGCACCTGACCTTAGACCACACCTGGAGCACTGTGTACAGCTCTGGGCTCCACACCTTAGACCACACCTGGAGCACTGTGTACAGCTCTGGGCACACCTGAGGGAGGAAGTGCAGCGTAGGTTTACAGAATGGTACTAAATTCCAAGGGTTATATTACGAGGAGAGATTACACAAATTGGGATTGCATTTCTTGGAATTTAGAAGGTTAAGGGGCGATTTGATTGAAGTTTTCAAGATATTAAGGGGAACAGAAAGGGTAGATAGAGAGAAACTTTTACGTCCATAATAAAATAATGTAACTTAGTACAGTGGACGTGAGTAATTGTGACCTTAATTCCTTTATTCTAACTCCAGAGTGCTGGTGCAGCATGGGAGGCCTGCTTATATAAGTGCTCCTGTTGTATATGAATAAAGAGTCTGACTGGATACTGTGAGCTCAAAGTAAAGTGTGACCTTAGTCTTTTATTGCACGTCTCCAGAGTGCCTCTCCAACCTGCGAGGTCTCCTTTAGTACCTGTGCTCCCAAGGGATTGTGGGATCCCTTGGGACTCCAGGGGATGAGCCCTCTGGTGGCTATACAAGGTATATACAGGTTTACATATATAACAACACTCCCCCCCCCCACCCCCAAAGTCAACAGTTTAACTATTTACTAGGTGAGTTGACCTGGAGCCTTTCTTTCCCTGGTTGATCGTCTTGGTGTGAAAGCTGGTTTTGGTGAATCGTTTGTTGGGCCCTCGCTGGGCTGCTGTGCAGCTGGCCTTGCTGGGCCGCCTGGTGTGGTGGGTCCTGCTGGGCTGCTGCGGGCGATGCGTTCTGCTTCGTGGCCAACCATGGTGTCAGTTGCCACTGGTGTGTATGTTGAGGGTCAAAGAAGGTCGGGTCCAAAGTGGGTTGCTCAGAATAGTCCGTGAATCTGAGTTTGATTTGGTCCAAGTGTTTCCGGTGAATGAGTCCATTTGAAAGTTTGACCCAAAACACCCTGCTCCCCTCTTTGGCCACAATAGTGCCAGGAAGCCACTTGGGACCTTGTCCATAATTTAATACAAATACAGGATCATTGATTTCAATCTCGCATGACACATTTGCGCTATCATGATATGTACTTTGTTGAAGTCACCTGCTCTCTATCTGTTCATGTAGATCAGGGTGACCTAACGAGAGCCTTGTCTTAAGTGCTCTTTTCATGAGCAGTTCAGCAGGTGGGATCCCAGAGAGTGAGTGGGGTCTCGTGCGGTAGCTAAGCAGAACTCAGGATAGGCGAGTCTGCAGTGAGCCTTCAGTTACCCTCTTCAAGCCTTGCTTGATGGTTTGCACTGCTCTCTCTGCCTGACCATTGGACGCTGGTTTGAACGGGGCAGATGTAACATGTTTGATCCCGTTACGGGTCATGAACTCTTTGAACTCGGCACTGGTAAAACACGGCCCGTTGTTGCTCACAAGGACATCAGGTAGTCCGTGCATGGCAAACATGGCTAGCAGGCTTTCAGCGGACGTGCTTGCCGACATTATCTCACATTCAATCCATTTGGAGTACCCATCTACAACCACAAGGAACATTTTACCCAAAAGTGGGCCTGCATAGTCGACGTGTACCCTAGACCAAGGTTTGGAGGGCCAAGACCATAAATTTAGTGGCGCATCCCTGGCTGCATTGCTTGACTGCGAGCATGTGTTACATTTGTGCACGCAGGACTCGAAGTCCGCATCGATACCGGGCCACCACACGTGGGATCTGGCTATCGCTATCATCATTACGATGACTGGGTGGGTACTGTGGAGGTCACTGATGAAAGTGTCCCTGTCCTTCTTGGGGACCATTACCCAATTGTCCCACAGAAGTCAGTCTGCCTATATAGACATTTCATCTTTGCGTCGCTGGTATGGCTTTATCTCTTCCTGCATTTCCACTGGGACACTGGACCAGCTCCCGTGAAGCACACAATTTTTTACTAGGGATAGTAAGGGGTCCTGGCTCGTCCAGGTTCTAATCTGTTGTCCTGTGATGGGTGAATGCTCACTCTCAAATGCTTCCATAACCATGATTAAATCTGTGGGCTGTGCCATTTCCACCCCCGTGGTGGGCAATGGCAGCCTACTGAGAGCATCGGCACAATTTTCTGTGCCTGGCCTGTGGCAGATGGCGTAGTTGTATGCGGACAACGTGAGCGCCCATCTCTGGATGCGGGCCAATGCATTAGTATTTATCCCCTTACTCTCAGAAAACAGGGATATTAGTGGCTTATGGTCCGTTTCCAATTCAAATTTTAGCCCAAACAGATATTGATGTATTTTCTTTACCCCATAGACACACGCTAACGCTTCTTTATAATCATGCTGTAGGTCCTCTCAGCTTTAGACAGCCTTCTGGATGCATAAGCAACCGGTTGCAATTTCCCAGATTCATTAGCTTGTTGCAATACACACCTGACGCCATTCGACGACGCATCACATGCTAGTACCAAACGCTTAAATGGATCATACAACACAAGCAATTTGTTTGAGCATAACAATTTTCTAGCTTTTACAAAGGCATTTTCTTGGCTTTTGCCCCATACCAATTTGTCTCCTTCACCAAGTAAGGCGTGCAGTGGTTCTAACAATGTGCTAAGACCCGGTAAGAAGTTGCCAACTTAGTTCAGGAGTCCTAGAAACGACCGCAGCTCCGTCACGTTCTGTGGCCTCGGTGCGTTCTCGATTGCCTCCGTCTTCGAATCGGTGGGCCTGATGCCGTCTGCCGCGATTATTCTCCCCAGGAACTCCACATCAGGTGCCAGGAAAACGCACTTTGAGCATTTCAACCTGAGCCCCACGCGGTTGAGTCGACTAAGAACCTCTTCCAGGCTCTGCAGCTGCTCGACTGTGTCCCGACCTGTAACCAAGATGTCGTCCTGGAAGGCCACCGTGCGCGGGACCGACTTCAGCAAGCTTTCCATGTTTCTCTGGAATATCGCCGCGGCTGATCGAATTCCAAACAGGCATCTGTTGTAGATGAAGAGACCTTTGTGCGTGTTGATGCAGGTGAGTCCCTTCGATGATTCCTCCAGCTCCTGCGTCATGTAGGCCGAGGTCAAGTCCAGCTTCGTGAACGCCTTTCCTCCCGCCAGCGTAGCAAAAAGATCGTCAGCCCTTGGTAGTGGTTATTGATCCTGCTGGGAGAAATGATTGATAGTTACTTTGTAATCACCACAGATTCTGATGGTGCCGTCTCCCTTGAGGACTGGGACGATAGGACTGGCCCACTCGCTGAATTCGATCGGCGAAATGATGCCCTCTCATTGCAGCCAGTCTAGCTCGACCTCTACCCTTTCTCACATCATGTACAGTACTACTCTCGCCTTGTGATGGATGGGTCGCGCCCCCGGAATCAGGTGGATCTGGACTTTTGCTCCTTGGAACTTCCCGATGCCTGGTTCGAACAGCGAAGGGAACTTGTTTAAGACCTGGGCACACGAAGTGTCGTCAGCGGGCGACAGTGCTCAGACGTCGTCCCAATTCCAGCGCATCTTTCCCAGCCAGCTCCTGCCAAGCAGCGTGGGACCATCGCCCGGTACCACCCAGAGTGGTAACTTGTGCACTGCTCCATCGTAGGAGACCTTTACAGTAGCACTGCCGATTACAGGAATCAGTTCCTTTGTGTAAGTTCTCAGTTTAGTGCGAATGGGAGTCAAGACTGGCCTTGAGGCCTTGCTGCACCACAATTTTTCAAAAGTCTTTTTGCTCATAATGAACTGGCTCGCGCCCGTGTCCAGCTCCATTGACACCGGGAGTCCATTTAGTTCAGCCTTCAGCATTATCGGGGGACACTTTGTTGTAAATGAGTGCACCCCATGTACCTCTGTCTCCTCGGTCTGAGGCTCTCGTTCGTCGTGATCTGCCATGGATCTGTCCTCCTCTGCAACATGGTGGTTTGCAGGATTAACAGAGTTTGCAGTTTGCTTGCACATACGTTGGAGGTGCCCCATTGTTCCACAGCCCTTGTAAACGTACCTTTTGAAGCGGCATGAATGGAAACAATGATCACCCCCGCAGCACCAATAAGGTGTTAATGGCCGTACGTTCATCACCTTGATGGTGGACTCTGAGACATCTGCGGACATGCAGCTGCAGGCATGTGGGGCCTGCCCTGTACGTTGCAATTTGAAAACAACATCACTTTGTTCACAGTACTTGTAGCAGCATTCGTGTGCTGAGAGAGTATTGTCACTGGTGGCAATGAACGCCTGGGCTATCGCTATGGCCTTACTCAAGGTTGTGGTCTCTACAGTCAAAAGTTTGCGAAGTATCACTTCATGGCCAATGCCAAGTACGAAAATAGTCTGAGCATGTGCTCCAAATGTCCTTCAAATTCGCAATGTCCTGCAAAGCATCTTAGCTCAGCAACATAACTCGCCGCTTCCTGGCCTTCAGACCTTTTATAGGTGTAGAACTGATACCTCGACATCAGAATGAAACAGTTAATTCAGAGACCATGGTCCAGAACTTAAAGAAGGGTAACTTTGAAGGTATGAGGCGTGAATTGGCTAGGATAGATTGGCAAATGATACTTAAGGGGTTGATAGTGGATGGGCAATGGCAGACATTTAGAGACCGCATGGATGAACTACAACAATTGTACATCCCTGTCTGGCGTAAACATAAAAATGGGAAGGTGGCTCAACCGTGGCTATCAAGGGAAATCAGGGATAGTATTAAAGCCAAGGAAGTGGCAAACAAATTGGCCAGAAATAGCAGCGAACCCGGGGACTGGGAGAAATTTAGAACTCAACAGAGGAGGACAAAGGGTTTGATTAGGGCAGGGAAAATAGAGTACGAGAGGAAGCTTGCAGGGAACATTAAGACGGACTGCAAAAGCTTCTATAGAAACATAGAAAATAGGTGCAGGAGTAGGCCATTCAGCCCTTCTAGCTTGCACCGCCATTCAATGAGTTAATGGCTGAACATGCAACTTCAGTACCCCATTCCTGCTTTGTCACCATACCCCTTGATCCCCCTAGTAGTAAGGACTTCATCTTAACTCCTTTTTGAATATATTTAGTGAATTGGCCTCAACAACTTTCTGTGGTAGAGAATTCCACAGGTTCACCACTCTCTGGGTGAAGAAGTTTCTCCTCATCTCGGTAATAAATGGCTTACCCCTTATCCTCAGACTGTGACTCCTGGTTCTGGACTTCCCCAACATTGGGAACATTCTTCCTGCATCTAACCTGTCTGAACCCATCAGAATTTTAAACGTTTCTATGAGGTTCCCTCTCATTCTTCTGAACTCCAGTGAATACAAGCCCAGTTTTCCAGTCTTTCTTAATAGGTCAGTCCCAAGTCACTCTGCAGCCTCATAGCATCCTTCTCGCAACTCACACTGCCACCCAACTTAGTGTCATTCGCAAATTTGGAGATACTACATTTAATCCCTCGTCTAAATCATTAATGTATAATGTAAACAGCTGGGGCCCCAGCACAGAACCTTGCGGTACCCCACTAGTCACTGCCTGCCATTCTGAAAAGTCCCCATTTACTCCTACTCTTTGCTTCCTGTCTGACAACCAGTTCTCAATCCATGTCAGCACACTACCCCCAATCACATGTGCTTGGATAGGTTAGGTGAGTGGGCAAATGCATGGCAGATGAAGTATAATGTGGATAAATGTGAGGTTATCCACTTTGGTGGTAAAAACAGAGAGACAGACTATTATCTGAATGGTGACAGATTAGGAAAAGGGGAGGTGCAACGAGACCTGGGTGTCATGGTACATCAGTCATTGAAGGTTGGCATGCAGGTACAGCAGGCGGTTAAGAAAGCAAATGGCATGTTGGCCTTCATAGCGAGGGGATTTGAGTACAGGGGCAGGGAGGTGCTACTACAGTTGTACAGGGCCTTGGTGAGGCCACACCTGGAGTATTGTGTACAGTTTTGGTCTCCTAACTTGAGGAAGGACATTCTTGCTAGTGAGGGAGTGCAGCGAAGGTTCACCAGACTGATTCCCGGGATGACGGGACTGACATTTCAAGAAAGACTGAATCAACTGGGCTTGTATTCACTGGAGTTCAGAAGAATGAGAGGGGATCTCATAGAAACGTTTAAAATTCTGACGGGTTTTGACAGGTTAGATGCAGGAAGAATGTTCCCAATGTTGGGGAAGTCCAGAACCAGGGGTCACAGTCTAAGGATAAGGGGTAAACCATTTAGGACCGAGATGAGGAGAAACTTCTTCACCCAGAGAGTGGTGAACCTGTGGAATTCTCTACCACAGAAAGTTATTGAGTCCAATTCACTAAATATATTCAAAAAGGAGTTAGATGTAGTCCTTACTACTCGGAGGATCAAGGGGTATGGCGAGAAAGCAGGAATGGGGTACTGAAGTTGCATGTTCAGCCATGAACTCATTGAATGGCGGTGCAGGCTAGAAGGGCCGAATGGCCTACTCCTGCGCCTATTTTCTCTGTCTATGTTTCTAGAACACTTTCCTTCGGGTTCAGATGCTCCCGGACCAATGTGTAGAAATCATCGTACGATTTCTCTGTGGGTTTCGCTGGAGCAAGCAGACTTTTCATGAGGCCATACGTTGGTGCCCCACAGACGGTGAGGAGAATCACCCTTTGTTTGGCAGCGTTCGCTTCTCCTTCCAACTCGTTAGCCACGAAGTATTGGTCGAGTCGCTCCACGAAGGTTTCCCAATCATCTCCCTCCGAAAATTTCTCCAGGATGCCCACTGTTCTCTGCATCGTTATGTTCGTCATCTGTATCTCGTCGCCAGTTGTTATATATGAATAAAGAGTCTGACTGGATACTGTGAGCTCAAAGTAAAATGTGACCTTAGTCTTTTATTGCAGGTCTCCAGAGTGCCTCTCCAGCCTGTGAGGCCTCCTTCAGTACCTGTGCTCCCAAGGGATTGTGGGATACCTTGGGACTCCAGCGGCTGAGCCCTCTGGTGGCTGCACAAGGTATATACAAGTTTACATACATAACAGCTCCGAAGGGATGCTGGGATCCCTTGGGTCTCCAACAGATATGCCCCCTGGTGATGGTATGATACAGGTTACCTAGGGTTGCATACATAACATCACGCCCTCCCAAAGTCAATAGTACATTTATTTACAGGGTGAAACGATCTGGGCCTTTCGCTCCCTAGTCGATTGTCTCGGTACAAATGCAGGTGTGGGTGAGTTGGTTGGGCCTTCGCTGGGCTGCTGGGCAGCTGGCCTTGCCGGGCTGCTGGGGATGATGAGTTCAGCTTCGTGGTCAACCGTGATGTCGGTTGTCATTTGTCAGTCTGTCGGAGGGTCGAAGTTGGTGGTGGCCTCTTCAAGTTGCTCGTGGCTGTCTGTGAATCGCAGTTTGGTTTTGTCCAAGTGCTTTCTGCAAGTTAGTCCATTTGTGAGTTTGACCTGAAACACCCTACTCCCTTCTTTGGCTATGACAGTGCCAGCAAGCCATTTGGGACTATGTCTATAGTTGAGTACAAATACAGGATCATTGACTTCAATATCGCGTGACAAATTTGCGCGATCATGGTACATGCTTTGTTGATGCCGCCTGCTCTCGACGTGATCATGGAGATCAGGGTGGACGAGAGTGAGCCTTGTTTTGAGCGCCCTTTTCATGAGCAGCTCAGCTGGGGGAACCCCGGTGAGCAAGTGGGGTCTAGTGCGGTAGCTGAGCAAGACTCGGGACAGGCGGGTCTGCAGGGAGCATTCCGACACGCGTGTCAAGCTTTGTTTGATGGTTTGGACTGCCCGTTCTGCCTGGCCATTGGATGAGGCTTGAACGGGGCAGATGTGACGTGTTTGATCCCATTGCGGGTCATGAATTCCTTGAATTCAGTGCTGGTGAAGCACGGCCCATTGTCGCTGACAAGGACATCAGGCAGGCCGTGTGGCAAACATGGCTCGTAAGCTTTCGATGGTGGCAGTGGACGTGCTTACAGACATTATTACACACTCAATCCATTTTGAATAAGCATCCACAACAATGAAAAACATTTTGCCTAGAAACGGGAAAGTCAACGTGGATCCTAGACCACGGTTTGGAGGGCCATGACCACAAACTTAGCGGTGCCTCCCTGGGTGCATTGCTCAGTCGAGAGCAAGTGTTGCACTGGCGCACGCAGGACTCTAAATCTGAGTCGATGCTGGGCCACCACACATGGGATCTGGCTATAGCTTTCATCATTACTATGCCTGGGTGGGTACGGTGTAGGTCGCGTATGAACGTTTCTCTGCCTTTCTAGGGCAAAACCACATGATTGCCCCACAGAACACAGTCCGTCTGTATGGACATTTCGTCTTTGCGCCGCTGGAACGGCTTGATCTCCTCATACATCTCCGCTAGGACGCTGGACCAGCTTCCATGGCGGACACAGTTTTTTACAAGGGACAGTAAAGGATCCTGGCTGGTCCAGGTCCTGATCTGGGGGGCCGTAATGGGTGACTTTTCGTTTTCAAAGGCATCCATCACCAAGAGCAAGTCTGCAAGTTGTGCCATTTCCACCCCGGTGGTGGGCATTGGTAGTCGACTGAGAGCATCAGCGCAGTTCTCTGTGCCTAGTCTGTGGCGAATTACATAGTTATATGCAGACAGCGTGAGCACCCATCTTTGGATGCGAGCAGAGGCATTGGTATTGATACCTTTGTTCTCTGAGAATAGCAATATGAGTGCCTTGTGGTCAGTCTCTAACTCGAACGTAAGCCCAAACAGATACTGGTGCATTTTTTTTTACCCTTGCATGCTCATGCTAGAGTTTCTTTTTCAATCATTCTGTAAGCCCTTTCGGCCTTGGACAAACTCCTGGACGCATATGCAACCGGTTGCAATGTTCCCGATTTGTTTGCTTGTTGTAATACACACACGACCCCGTATGAAGACACATCGCAAGCTAGCACTAAACGTTTAAAAGGATCATACAGAACAAGCAGTTTGTTGGAACATAACAGATTTCTGGTTTTCTCAAAAGCAGCCTTTTGTGACTTCCCCCATACCCAGTCATCTCCCTTGCGTAGCAACACATGTAGGGGTTCTAGCAAGGTGCTTAACCTGGAAGGAAATTACCAAAATAATTGAGGAGTCCCAGGAACGACCGCAGCTCCGTCACGTTCTGTGGTCTCGGCGTGATCTTGATGGCCTCCGTCTTGGCGTCGGTGGGTCTGATGCCGTCTGCCGCGATTCTTCTCCCTAAGAACTCGACCTCTGGCGCTAGGAAAACACACTTCGAGCGTTTCAACCTGAATCCCACGCGATCTAGCCGACTTAGAACCTCTTCCAGTTTCTTCAAGTGTTCGATGGTACCTGTGATCATTATGTCGTCCTGGAAAAACACGGTGCACGGAGCCGACTTTAGCAGGCTCTCCATGTTCCTTTGAAAAATAGCCGCGGCCGATCGAATCCCAAACGGGCATCGATTGTAGATGAAGAGACCTTTGTGTGTGTTGATGCAGGTGAGACCTTTAGAAGATTCTGCCAGCTCCTGTGTCATGTAGGCCGAGGTCAGGTCCAACTTGGTGAATGTCTTCCCTCCAGCCAGGGTCGCAAATAGGTCGTCTGCCTTGGGTAGCGGGTACTGGTCCTGCAGCGAAAAATGGTTAATCGTTACTTTATAGTCCCCATAAATTCTGACGGTGTCATCGCCCTTGAGGACCGGAATACTCGGACTGCCCCACTCGTTGAACTCCACCAGCGCGATGATGCCCTCTCGCAGCAGCCTATCCAGCTCGATCTCTACTTTCTCTCGCATCATGTATGGCACCGTCCGTGCCTTGTGGTGGATGGGTCGTGTACCAGGAATCAAGTGGATCTGCACCTTCACCCCCGAGAAACTTCCGATCCTGGCTCAAACCACTGGCCAAAACTTGCTCAGAACCTGGGCACATGAGGCATCGTCGACGGACGGGAGCGCTTGGATGTCGTCCCAGTTCCAGCGGATTTTCCCCAGCCAGCTTCTGCTGAACAGTGTGGAGCCATCTCCTGGTACAATACATAGTGCGAGTTTGTGCACTGCTCTGTCATAGGAGACTTTTACTGCTGCGCTGCCAATTACAGGGATCAGCTCTTTAGTGTAAGTTCTCAGCTTGGTGTGAATGGGGCTCAGCTTGGGCCTGTGTGCCTTGTTGCACCACAGCTTGTCGAAAGCCTTTTTGCTCATAGTAGACTGACTCGCACCCGTGTCCAGTTCCATGGATACTGGAATTCCATCCAGTTCGACTTTTAACATGATCGGTGGACATTTCGTGGTGAAGATGTGTACCCCATACACTTCTGCCTCCTCGGTTCGAGTCTCTAATTCAGTTTGATCCACCATGGATCGATCTTCCTCTGCAACGTGGTGGTTTGCAGGGTTTGCAGCTCGTCTGCACATTCGCTGGAGGTGTCCCATTGTTCCACAGCCTTTGCACGCATAGTGTTTGAAGTGGCATTGATGGGCTCGGTGATCACCTCCGCAGCGCCAACAAGGTGTTAACTGCCTCGCATTAACGCTTGATGGCGGACTCTGGGTCATCTGAGGTCATGCAGCTGCAGGCGTGTGCATTCTGCCACATGCATTCCTGCCTGAAACTGACGTTACTTTGTGTACAGTACTTGCTGAAACATCTTTATGCTGCGAAATTTGTTTGGTATTATCGCTGGTGGACATAAATGCCTGGGCTATTGCTACGGCTTTGCTCAGGTTCGGTGTTTCAACAGTCAGTAGTTTGCGAAGGATAACCTCATGGCCAATGCCACGCACAAAAAATACTCTTAGCATTTGCTCCAGGAATCCATCGAATTCGCAATGTGCTGCAAGGCGCCTTAGTTCGGCGACGTAGCTCGCCACTTCCTGGTCTTCAGACCGTTGACACATGTAAAATCGATACCTCGCCATCAGAACGCTCTCCTTCGGATTTAGGTGCTCCCGGACCAGCGTACACAGTTCTTCATACGATTTGGTTGTTGGTTTCACTGGAGCAAGAAGATTCTTCATGAGGCCATAGGTTGTTGCCCCGCAGACAGTTAGGAGGATCACCCTTCGTTTGGCAGCATTCTCGTCCCCTTCCAGCTCGTTGGCCACGAAGTATTGGTCGAGTCGCTCCACGAAGCCTCCCAATCGTCCCCTTTTGAGAATTTCTCCAGAATATCAACAGTTCTCTGCATTCTCGCATGATGGTTCGTTATCTCGTCGCCAGTTGTTACATCCATAATAAAGTAATGTAACTGAGTACTGTAGACGTGAGTAAGTGTGACCTTAGTTCCTTTAGTCTAACTCCAGAGTGCTGGTGCAGTGTGAGAGGCCTGTTTATATACAGTGCTCCCAAGGGATGCTGGGATCCCTTGGCAATTGATGCTCGATCAATTGTTCATTTAAAATTGGAGATTGATCGCTTTCTGTTAACTTACTGCAATTATATCGGGCCTTGGGAAGACCACACCTGGAGTATTGTGTACAGTTTTGGTCTCCTTACCTAAGGAAGGATATACTTGCCTTAGAGGGAGTGCATTGAAGGTTCACTAGACTGATTCCTGGGATGGGGGGATTGTCCTATGAGGAGAGATTGAGTGGACTAGGCCTATATTCCCTGGAATTTAAAAGAATGAGCGGTGATCTCATTGAAACATACAAAATTCTTACAGGGCTTGACAGGGTAGATGCAGGGAGGATGTTTCCCCCGGGCTGGGGAGTCTAGAACCAGGGGTCACAGTCTCAGAATAAGGGGTTGGCCATTTAGGACTGAGATGAGGAGAAACTTCATCACTCAGAGAGTGGTGAATCTTTGGAATTCTCTGCCCAGAGGGCTGTGGAGGCTCAGTCGTCGAGTATATTCAAGACTGAGACCGATAGATTTTTGGATATTAAGGGTATCGAGGGATATGGGGACAGTGCAGGAAAGTGGAGTTGAGGTCGAAGATCAGTCATGGTCTCATCGAATGGTGCAGCAGGCTCGAGGGGCCCAATGGCCGACTCCTGCCCCTATTTCTTATGTTATTACCTTAAAGGTATTAAGAGATATGGGGAAAAGGGTTTATGAAGTTAGGTCAAAGATCAGCCATGATCTCATTGAATGGTGGAAAAGGCTCAAGGGGCTAAATGCCCTCTTCCTGTTCTTATATTCCGATGTATAAGGTTCTCGATTATAACACTCCATCTTACAGATAAGAGTGTGGGCAGTTGAGTATAGGCAGCTCTGATGTGGGGTTACTGTGTGATGCACTGAATGGCCTCTTTCTCTGCTGTAATTTCTGAATGTTCTGAGTGTGAAACTGTGTGAGAGGGAACACCTGAATGAGTGAATGAGAAAGATAACCAGAGAGATACAGACAATCACATTGTGTGAGTGATGTGAGCCATGACGTTGGGGGGGGGAGGGGGTGGTGCAGCGAGCTCGGGAGGAAGTGGTGACCTTGGACCGAGAAAAATAGAAACACAGAAAATAGGTGCAGGAGTAGGCCATTCGGCCCTTCTAGCTTGCACCGCCATTCAATGAGTTCATGGCTGAACATGCAACTTCAGTACCCCATTCCTGCTTTCTCGCCATACCCCTTGATCCCCCTAGTAGTAAGGACTACATCTAACTCCTTTTTGAATATATTTAGTGAATTGGCCTCAACAACTTTCTGTGGTAGAAAATTCCACAGGTTCACCACTCTCTGGGTGAAGAAGTTTCTCCTCATCTCGATCCTAAATGGCTTACCCCTTATCCTTAGACTGTGACCCCTGGTTCTGGACTTCCCCAACATTGGGAACATTCTTCCTGCATCTAACCTGTCTAAACCCGTCAGAATTTTAAACATTTCTATGAGATCCCCTCTCATTCTTCTGAATTCCAGTGAATACAAGCCCAGTTGATCCAGTCTTTCTTAATATGTCAATCCCGCCATCCTGGGAATCAGTCTGGTGAACCTTCACTGCACTCCCTCACTAGCAAGAATGTCCTCCCTCAAGTTAGGAGACCAAAACTGTACACAATACTCCAGGTGTGGCCTCACCAAGGCCCTGTACAACTGTAGTAGCACCTCCCTGCCCCTGTACTCAAATCCACTCGCTATGAAGGCCAACATGCCATTTGCTTTCTTAACCGCCTGCTGTACCTGCATGCCAACCTTCAATGACTGATGTACCATGACACCCAGGTCTTGTTGCACCTCCCCTTTTCCTAATCTGTCACCATTCAGATAATAGTCTGTCTCTCTGTTTTTACCACCAAAGTGGATAACCTCACATTTATCCACATTATACTTCATCTGCCTTGCATTTGCCCACTCACCTAACCTATCCAAGTCACTCTGCAGCCTCATAGTATCCTCCTCGCAGCTCACATTGCCACCCACCTTAGTGTCATCCGCAAATTTGGAGATACTACATTTAATCCCCTCGTCTAAATCATTAATGTACAATGTAAACAGCTGGGGCCCCAGCACAGAACCTTGCGGTACCCCACTAGTCACTGCCTGCCATTATGAAAAGTACCCATTTACTCCTACTCTTTGCTTCCTGTCTGACAACCAGTTCTCAATCCACGTCAGCACTCTACCCCCAATCCCATGTGCTTTAACTTTGCACATTAATCTCTTGTGTGGGACCTTCTCGAAAGCCTTCTGAAAGTCCAAATACACCACATCAACTGGTTCTCCCTTGTCCACTCTACTGGAAACATCCTCAAAAAATTCCAGAAGATTTGTCAAGCATGATTTCCCTTTCACAAATCCATGCTGACTTGGACCTATCATGTCACCTCTTTCCAAATGCGCTGCTATGACATCCTTAATAATTGATTCCATCATTTTACCCACTACCGATGTCAGGCTGACCGGTCTATAATTCCCTGTTTTCTCTCTCCCTCCTTTTTTAAAAAGTGGGGTTACATTGGCTACCCTCCACTCCATAGGAACTGATCCAGAGTCTATGGAATGTTGGAAAATGACTGCCAATGCATCCGCTATTTCCAAGGCCCCCTCCTTAAGTACTCTGGGATGCAGACCATCAGGCCCTGGGGATTTATCGGCCTTCAATACCATCAATTTCCCCAACACAATTTCCCAACTAATAAGGTTCCTCAGGAATCTCAGGTTCCCAAAGCTCTCCCCCATTGGGGGTTTCCTTACCGTGTCTGGGTCAGTTGTCGACTCACTGATCGAGATTGGCTGTGATTAGCCAACAGCTCCATTATCATGTGACAACCAGGATGGGAGAAGGTGAATTAGAGGGACCTGGGTCTTCTCTCATCGAGAAATTCCTCTGTTCCTGTCATGTATTTCACCATCTTGCAATGACAATAGTTATGTAACTGTAACTCATGCACACTGTATCTGTACCCTTGAAATGCATAACCTGATCACAGGGGGTGAGCTTGCGGGAGACACTCCTCACCTGGGTTTCCAGGTATAAAAGTGGAGGTCCCATCCAGGGTCGGCACTCCTTGGTCCTGGGAATAAAGTGAAGGTCACAGAGTGACCATGTCTGATATAAACATGCCTCCTGTGAGTTTGTAACAAGGTGCAGGGACACTACATCTGGCGATGAGAAACGGGAATCACTGAACCACGAGGATGGCCACCGGTGGCACAGAGGAACGTTACTGTGTGGGTGAGGACTGGGACGACTTTGTGGAAAGACTCCAGCAGAGCTTTGTCACAAAGGACTGGCGGGAAGAGGCAGCGGCTGACAAGCGGAGGGCGCATCTACTGACCAGCTGTGGTCCACAGACGTATGCGCTGATGAAAGACCTGCTCGCACCCCAAAAGCCAGCGGACAAGTCCTTCGAAGAGGTCAGCCAGCTGATGAATGAGCATCTCAAGCTGGCAAGTAGCATACACATGGCCCGGCACCGGTTCTACTCTCACCAACGTTGGGAGGGTCAAAACGTCTCGGACTTCGTGGCAGAACTGTGGCGTTTGGCCAGTCTCTGTAAGTTCTCCGATGCCTGCAGGGGAGAGATGTTAAGGGGCTTTTTCATCGAGGGCATTAATCATGCCGGCATTTTCAGGAAGCTCATAAAGACCAAGGACCTGACTTTAGAAGGGGCGGTGTTGATAGCTCAGACCTTTATGGCAGGGGAAGAGGAGACCAAGCTAATTTACGCACACAGCCCTGGTTTTAACATTGTGATGAACCAGGGAGCTAATGTTGTAAAAGTGATCTAGAACCCCGCAGGCAGGCAAGGGCAATTCGACACCGCCCAGGCAGGCAGGCAAGGGCAATTCGACACCGTCCAGGCAGCAACAAGCTCCAGAGTAGGCCCGCAACAGGGACAATGGAAAGGGGATCGGCAATTCACGCCATCACGAGGAATAATGCATCCCGTGATGGGACCATTAACACCCTCCATCAGAGTGCTTAGAAACAGCCAAACGGGCCATCAGAGAGGAATGCCTGGGAATAGTCCTTTTGTTAACAGCACTCTCAGCTTTATGCCTGTAGGATTTGTAATGTCAGTGGACACTTGGCCAGAATGTGCAAAAAGGCAGTAGCGAGTCTAGTCTGCGAGACAGAGGAACCAGACGAGGGGTCTGTAATGCAGGATGAGGCCTGGGGAACAACCATGGATGCTGAAGTTCAGAGAGTTCATGTGGCCGACGTCCACAGCTCATACACCAAAACGCCACCCATGATGATGAAAGTCTTACTGAATGGCATCCCGGTGCACATGGAGCTGAATACCGGAGCTAGCCAGTCACTCATGAGCGCCCAACAATTTGAGAGACTATGGCCACACAGAGCTAGCAGGCCCAAACTGGAGCGCATTGAGACGCAGCTACGTACGTACACCAAAGAGATAATCCCAGTGCTGGGCAGTGCAAACTTGGTGGTAACACATAATGGATTACAGAACCGGCTGCCACTCTGGAAATGGCCCTGTGCTTTTGGGGAGGAGTTGGCTAGCTGAGATGAATTGGAAATGGGGGGATGTGCACGCCATTTCATCCGTGGAGCGAAGTTCATGCTCGCAGGTATTGCAAAAATTCAAGTCACTCTTTCAACCCGGTGTCGGAACATTCAAGAGCACTAAAGTAGTGATACACATCACTCCAGATGCCAGACCAGTGCACCACAAAGCCAGAGTGGTGCCATACGTGATGTGTGAGAAAATTGAAAGTGAACTGGACAGGCTGCTCAGAGAGGGCATAATTTCGGCCGTTGAATTCAGTGACTGGGCAAGTCCCATCGTTCCCATCCTCAAAGCAGATGGCTCGGTCAGGATTTGTGGTGACTACAAAGCCACCATCAACCGAGTGTCACTGCAAGACCAATACCCGCTTCCGAGAGCGGAGGACCTCTTTGCCACGCTGGCAGGTGGAAAGCTGTTCACGAAGCTGGACCGCACTTCGGCCTACATGACTCAGGAGCTGGCGGAAGATTCCAAGCTTCTGACCACCATCACGACGCACAAAGGATTATTTGTCTACAACAGGTCCGTTTGGCATTCGTTCGGCAGCGGCTATCTTTCAGCGAAACATGGAAAGCTTACTCAAGTCCATCCCTGGAACGGTCGTATTCTAAGACGACATCCTTATAACGGGTCGAGACACTAAGGAACACCTCCGCAACCTGGAGGAGGTGCTAAGCCGATTGGATCGGGTAGGCTTGCGGCTGAAAATGGCCAAGTGCGTGTTTTTGGCCCCAGAGGTCGAGTTCCTGGGCAGGAGGGTTGCCGCAGGCGGGATCCAGCCTACTGAATCAAAACTGAGGCGATCATTCCTAGGACTTTTGAACTATTTTGGGAACTTTCTGCCGAACTTAAGCACATTGTTGGAGCCGCCATTGTTGGGTCAGTGGCAGTCGGGAGCAGCGTCAAGGAGGTCCGTTGGTGAGGCCTATAAAAGGCACAGCAGGGAGTCCGGGGCCCAGTGTCGAGGAGGTCCGTTGGTGAGGCCTATAAAGGCACAGCAGGGAGTCCGGGGCCCAGAGTCGGCGGCAGTCGGGAGCAGCGTCGAGGAGGTCCGTTGGTGAGGCCTATAAAGGCACAGCTTGTGCAGCTACAGGGAGAAGGCAAAACAGAAGTAGAAAGAAACAGAAAGGTGACGTCACAGCCAAGGGGGTAAGTGATTGGCTGGATTGGTGAGTAGTTTTTCTTTTTTCTCTCCTATAACAGTAAGTAACTTGTTCACATTGTTGTTGCCAATTTAAGTGTATCTAAGGGTTAAGTCATGGCAGGAGAGCTCGGTCACGTGATATGCTCCTCCTGTACCATGTGGGAACTCAGGGTGTCCCTGATGATATGTGTGCGGGAAGTGTGTCTGCCTCCAGCTCCTGACGGTCCGCGTTGCGGAATTGGAGCTGAGGGTGGATTCACTCTGGAACATCCACGATGCTGAGAATGACGTGAGTAGCACGTGTAGCGAGCTGGTCTTACCACAGCTGAAGGGTCCACAGCCAGCTAGGGAATGGAAGACCAGCAGGAAGAGCAGTGCAAGGAAAGTAGTACAGGGGTCCCCTGCGGTCATCCCTCTGCAAAACAGATACACTGCTCTGAGTACTGTTGAGGGGGATGACTCATCAGGGGAGGGCAGCAGCAGCCAAGTTCATGGCACCGTGGCTGGCTCTGCTGCACAGGAGGGCAGGAAAAAGAGTGGGAGAGCGATAGTGATATGGGATTCGATTGTAAGGGGAATAGATAGGCGTTTCTGCGGCCGCAACCGAGACTCCAGGATAGTATGTTGCCTCCCTGGTGCAAGGGTCAAGGATGTCTCGGAGCGGGTGCAGGACATTCTAAAAAGGGAGGGAGAATAGCCAGTTGTCGTGGTGCACATTGGTACCAACGACATAGGTTAAAAAAAGAGATGAGGTCCTACGAGACGAATTTAAGGAGCTAGGAGCTAAATTAAAAAGTAGGACCTCAAAAGTAGTAATCTCGGGATTGCTACCAGTGCCACGTGCTAGTCAGAGTAGGAATCGCAGGATAGCGCAGATGAATACGTGGCTTGAGCAGTGGTGCAGCAGGGAGGGATTCAAATTCCTGGGGCATTGGAACCGGTTCTGGGGGAGGTGGGACCAGTACAAACCGGATGGTCTGCACCTGGGCAGGACCGGAACCAATGTCCTAGGGGGAGTGTTTGCTAGTGCTGTTGGGGAGGAGTTAAACTAATATGGCAGGGGGATGGGAACCAATGCAGGGAGATAGAGGGAAACAAAATGGTGACAAAAGCAAAAGATAGAAAGGAGATGAGTAAAGGTGGAGGGCAGAGAAACCCAAGGCAAAAAACAAAAAGGGCCACTGAATATAAAGGGGCTGCAGGAGGGGTCAAAACTAAAAATCATGGTTTAAAAACTAGGATTAAAACACTCTACCTAAACGCACGCAGCATTCGAAATAAAGTAAATGAGTGGACGGCACAAATCATTACAAATGGGTATGATTTGTTGGCCATTACAGAAAGATGGTTGCAGGGTGGCCAAGACTGGGAATTAAACATACAGGGGTATCTGACAATTCGGAAAGATAGACAAGAAGGGAAAGGAGGTGGGGTAGCTCTGTTAATAAAGGATGATATCAGGGCAGTTGTGAGAGACGATATTGGCTCTAATGAAAAAAATGTTGAATCATTGTGGGTGGAGATTAGAGATAGTAAGGGGAAAAAGTCACTGGTGGGCGTAGTTTATAGGCCCCCAAATAATAACTTCATGGTGGGGCGGGAAATAATCAAGGGAATAATGGAGGCATGTGAAAAAGGAACGGCAGTACTCATGGGGGATTATAACCTCCATATCGATTGGTCAACTCAAATCGCACGGGGTAGCCTGAAGGAGGAATTCATAGAATGCATACGGGATTGTTTCTTGGAACAGTATGTGACAGAACCTACAAGGAGCAAGCTATCTTAGATCTGGTCCTGTGTAATGAGACAGGAAAAATACACGATCTCCTAGTAAAAGATCCTCTCGGAATGAGTGATCACAATATGGTTGAATTTGTAATACAGATTGAGGGTGAGGAAGTTGTGTCAGAAACGAGTGTACTATGCTTAAACAAAGGGGACTACAGTGGGATGAGGGCAGAGTTGGCTAAAGTAGACTGGAAACACAGACTAAACGGTGGCACAATTGAGGAACAGTGGAGGACTTTTAAGGAGCTCTTTCATAGTGCGCAACAAAAATATATTCCAGTGAAAAAGAAGGGTGGTAAGAGAAGGGATAACCAGCCGTGGATAACCAAGGAAATAAAGGAGAGTATCAAATCAAAGACCAATGCGTATAAGCTGGCCAAGGTTCGTGGGAAACTAGAAGATTGGGAAAATGTTAAACAACAGCAAAGAATGACTAAAAAAGCAATAAAGAAAGGAAAGATAGATTACGAAGGTAAACTTGCGCAAAACATAAAAACAGATAGTAAAAGCTTTTACAGATATATAAAACGGAAAAGAATAACTAAAGTAAATGTTGGTCCCTTAGAAGATGAAAAGGGGGATTTAATAATGGGAAATGTGGAAATGGCTGAGACTTTAAACAATTATTTTGCTTCGGTCTTCATAGTGGAAGACACAAAAACCATGCCAAAAATTGCTGGTCATAGGAATGTGGGAAGGGAGGACCTTGAGACAATCACTATCACTAGCGGGGTAGTGCTGGACAGGCTAATGGGACTCAAGGTAGACAAGTCCCCTGGTCCAGATGAAATGCATCCCAGGGTATTAAAAGAGATGGCGGAAGTTATAGCAGATGCATTCGTTATAATCTACCAAAATTCTCTGGACTCTGGGGAGATACCAGCGGATTGGAAAGCAGCTAATGTAACACCTCTGTTTAAAAAAGGGGCAGACAGAAGGCAGGTAACTATAGGCCGGTTAGTTTAACATCTGTAGTGGGGAAAATGCTTGAAACTATCATTAAGGAAGAAATAGCGGGACATTTAGATAGGAATAGTGCAGTCAAGCAGAGG
Organism: Pristiophorus japonicus; assembly: GCF_044704955.1. NCBI lineage: Eukaryota > Metazoa > Chordata > Chondrichthyes > Pristiophoridae > Pristiophorus > Pristiophorus japonicus. The sequence goes on along the minus strand of NW_027250823.1, from coordinate 27,341 downwards.
CAGCATGGATTCATGAAGGGGAAATCATGTTTAACTAATTTACTGGAATTCTTTGAGGATATAATGAGCATGGTGGATAGAGGTGTACCGATGGATGTGGTGTATTTAGATTTTCAAAAGGCATTCGATAAGGTGCCACACAAAAGGTTACTGCAGAAGATAGAGGTACGTGGAGTCAGAGGAAATCTATTAGCATGGATAGAGAATTGGCTGGCGAACAGAAAGCAGAGAGTCGGGATAAATGGGTCGTTTTCGGGTTGGAAATCGGTGGTTAGTGGTGTGCCACAGGGATCGGTGCTGGGACCACAACTGTTTACAATATACATAGATGACCTGGAAGAGGGGACAGAGTGCAGTGTAACAAAATTTGCAGATGACACAAAGATTAGTGGGAAAGCGGGTTGTGTAGAGGACACAGAGAGGCTGCAAAGAGATTTAGATAGGTTAAGCGAATGGGCTAAGGTTTGGCAGATGGAATACAATGTCGGAAAGTGTGAGGTCATCCACCTTGGGAAAAAAACAGTAAAAGGGAATATTATTTGAATGGGGAGAAATTACAACATGCTGAGGTGCAGATGGACCTGGGGGTCCTTGTGCATGAATCCCAAAAAGTTAGTTTGCAGGTGCAGCAGGTAATCAGGAAGGCGAATGGAATGTTGGCCTTCATTGCGAGAGGGATGGAGTACAAAAGCAGGGAGGTCCTGCTGCAACTGTACAGGGTATTGGTGAGGCCGCACCTGGAGTACTGCATGCAGTTTTGGTCACCTTACTTAAGGAAGGATATACTAGCTTTGGAGGGGGTACAGAGACGATTCACTAGGCTGATTCCGGAGATGAGGGGGTTACCTTATGATGATAGATTGAGTAGACTGGGTCTTTACTCGTTGGAGTTCAGAAGGATGAGGGGTGATCTTATAGAAACATTTAAAATAATGAAAGGGATAGACAAGATAGAGGCGGAGAGGTTGTTTCCACTGGTTGGGGAGACTAGAACTGGGGGGCACAGCCTCAAAATACGGGGAGCCAATTTAAAACCGAGTTGAGAAGGAATTTCTTCTCCCAGAGGGTTGTGAATCTGTGGAATTCTCTGCCCAAGGAAGCAGTTGAGGCTAGCTCATTGAATGTATTCAAGTCAAAGATAGATAGATTTTTAACCAATAAGGGAATTAAGGGTTACGGGGAGCGGGCGGGTAAGTGGAGCTGAGTCCACGGCCAGATCTTGTTGAATGGCGGAGCAGGTTCGAGGGGCTAGATGGCCTACTCCGGTTCCTAATTCTTATGTTCTTATGTTACACATGCTTCTGCGTAAAGGTTGTGAATAGTTTTGGGGGGATTGTCAAGAACGGGCTTTCAATAAGGCGAGGAAGTTGTTGTGTTCCAACAAACTGTTGACTTTGTATGACCCCTGCAAAAAACTGGTTTTAACATGCGATGCGTCATCCTACGGGGTTGGGTGTGTGTTGCAGGGTAACGATGACGGCTGACTCCAACCGGTGGCTTACGCCTCCAGGTCGCTCTCCCAGGCAGAGCGTGGATACGGCGCGGTCGAGAAGGAGGCACTCGCGTGTGTGTACCGTGTGAAAAAGATACACCAGCACCTTTCGGTAAACAGTTCGAGCTAGAGACGGACCACAAGCCGTTAACATCCCTGTTGTCCGACCGCAAGGCTGTCAACGCTAACGCGTCAGCTCGCATACAGCGCTGGGCCCTCACGCTGGCTGCGTATGACTACACCATACGGCACCGGCCAGGCACCAACAATTGCGCTGACGCACTCAGCAGGCTCCCACTGGCCACCACCGAGGGGGCGTCGGAGCAGAGCGCCGAAATGGTCATGGCCGTTGAGGCTTTTGACACTGCGGGCTCCCCCATCACAGCCCACCAGATCAAACTCTGGATCAACAGGGACCCCCTCCTAGCCATGATAAAGAAATGTGTCCTGACTGGGGACTGGGCGCCCGCACACAGGGCGTGCTCCGAGGAAGTCAGGCCGTTTCAGAGACGGATGGATGAACTCTCCGTCCAAGCCGACTGCCTGCTATGGGGCAGCCGGGTAGTCATGCCCCAGAAAGGAAGGAAAGCGTTCATCAGGGAACTCCACAGCGAGCACCCTGGCATCGTGTTAATGAAGGCCATTGCCCGGTCACATGTATGGTGGGATTGACTCAGCCCTGGAACACTGGGTTCGCAGGTGCACGACGTGTGCCCAGCTGGGCAATGCCCCCAGGGAGGCTCCACTCAGCCCGTGGCCCTGGCCCACCAGGCCATGGTCACGTATTCATGTAGACTATGTGGGCCCTTTCATGGGGAAATGCTCCTGATCGTAGTCGATGCATACTCGAAGTGGATCGAGTGCATCATATTGAACTCGTGCACGATATCCATCACCGTGGAGAGTCTGCGTACGGTTTTCACGACCCACGGCTTGCTGGACATCCTGGTCAGCGACAATGGCCCGTGTTTTACCAGCCATGAATTCCAGAAGTTTATGTCGGGCAATGGGATCAAGCCCGTCCGGACAGCGCCGTTCAAGCCGGCTTCCAATGACCAGGCGGAATGGGCGGTCCAAGTCATAAAGCAGGGCATACTACGCATCCAAGGACCCTCCCTTCAGTACCGCCTATCGCGCCTCCTGCTGGCCTACAGGTCCCGGTCGCACTCGCTCACGGGAGTCCCGCCAGCGGAACTCCTCATGAAACACGCGCTCAAGACGCGGCTGTCCCTCATTCACCCAGCCCTGGCAGACATTGTTGCGGGCAAGCGCCAGTCCCAAACCGAGCTCCATGATCGAAACTCAAGGGGGAGGTGTATAGAAATAGATGACCCGGTATTTGTTCTTAACCATGCTTTGGCACCCAAATGGCTTGAGGGCACCGTAATTGGCAAAGAAGGAAACAGGGTCATGGTGGTCAGACTAAACAATGGGCAGATATGCCGCAAACACTTGGACCAAGTAAAGACAAGATTCAGTGCAGACACGGAGGAACCGGAAGAAGAGCATGAGATAGCACCTACACCACTGCCAGTGGACGAGCAACAAAGACAGCCCTCAGCATGCACAGTCCCTGCGGCCAGCCCGGACAGGCCGGAATCACCTCAAGTGACAGAGATGCGTGCTGAGGCTCAGTCACCAGAGCCACAACTGCGGCGCTCCACGAGAGAGCGCAGACCACCCGATAGACTTAACCTCTGAAACTAAAAGTCTCAAGGGGGGAGGTGATGTCATGTATTTCACCATCTTGCAATGACAATAGTTATGTCATTGTAACTCATGCACACTGTACCTGTACCCTTGAAATGCACACCCTGACCACAGGGGGTGAGCTTGCGGGAGTTTCCAGGTATAAAAGGGGAGGTCCCACCCAGGGTCAGCACTCCTTGATCCTGGGAATAAGGAATAAAGTGAAGGTCACAGAGTGACTGTGTCTGATATATACATGCCTCGTGTGAGTTTGTAACAAGGTGCAGAGACACCACCGTTCCAGACCAGTGAGAGACTCTCTAAGTGAGCACAACTGAGAGCCCGAGAGTCAACACTGATTGAAAATCAGAGCAAATGAGAGAGAGAATAAGAGAATAATTAAGAAAGCAAGTGAACAAGTTAAGATTCAAAGAGTGTGAGCGAGAAAGGTCAATATTTGCGAGACACAGAATGAGAGTGATTGTGCGGGAGTGAAATGGAGGCTTGAGTTTGAGCTGTAAGAAAGAGATGTTCCACAAGCACTGTTGGCGATGGTGCAGATGGAGGCGGACAGCTGATTTTATTTGCAGGAGGGTATTTTATTCAGGCTGAATGAGGGTCCAGGTCTAAGTGTGTGTCTGGGAGTAATGTGAGCTGTGACGTGTGGGGAGTGTAGCCAGCAGCCAGCTGGCTCTGCTTACTCTGTGGATAAATGTTTGACAACATATCACCAGCTCAGTTGTGAAATGCTTCATTAACCTGAGCTGTGTCGTGGAAAAGTTTACACTGATCAGTCTGTGACAAAAATACAAGTGATGAATTGTAGCTAGGTGAACAGCACCATATTTAAGTTGTCAGGTTGCTGAAGAAATGATTATATGTGCTGCAGTTTCTATGGCAACTAATGATGTCTTTTCACTAATGTGTTAGCTGCAAGGAGACCTCATTGATCAGATGGGATTTCAATGTTTGTGAGGAGATAATGAACCTTCATTCCTGCTGAGAGAACCCAGGGCACCTCTGTTCTGGAATTCTCTGGGTTTAGCTTCGAGTGGAAGGAGAGCTGAGGTCCCAGCCTGCAATGTGGTTGAAGGCTTCAGGCCGGAGTGAAGTCATGGCCCACTGTGTGCTACAGCTCAACGTATTGTACTCTTCTCGATCAGTGTTATTGTGCACAGCGTACACGAGCATTCGAGATCAGTGGTATTAATCCACAATGTTCTAGAGTATTCTGCTGTACCTGCCCTGAGAGTGTTTGATGGGACAGTGTAGAGGGAGCATTACTCTGTATCTAACCCCGAGCTGTACCTGCCCTGGGAGTGTTTGATGGGACAGTGTAGAGGGAGCATTACTCTGTATGTAAAAGGTTACTGCACAAGATAAAAGTTCATGGGGTTGGGGGTAATATATTAGCATGGATAGAGGATTGGCTAACTAACAGAAAACAGAGAGTCGGGATAAATGGTTCATTCTCTGGTTGGCAATCAGTAACTAGTGGGGTGCCGCAGGGATCAGTGCTGGGTCCCCAACTATTTACAATTTATATTAACGACTTGGAAGAAGGGACCGAGTATAACGTAGCCAAGTTTGCTGACGATACAAAGGTGGGAGGAAAAGCAATGTGTGAGGAGGACACAAAAAATCTGCAAAAGGACATAGACAGGCTCAGTGAGTGAGCAAAAATTTGGCAGATGGAGTATAATGTTGGAAAGTGTGAGGTCGTGCAGAGAGGATGTTTCCACTGATAGGTGAGACTAAAACTAGAGGGCATAGTGTTAGAATAAGGGGTCGCCCATTTAAAACGGAGATGAGAAATTTCTTCTCTGAGGGTTGTGGATCTGTGGAATTCGCTGCCTCAGAGAGCCTTGGAAGCTGGGGCATTGAATAAGTTTAAGACAGAAATGGACAGTTTATTTAACGATGAGGGAATAAGGGGTTATGGGGAATGGGGAGGGAAGTGGAGCTGAGTCCATGATCAGATCAGCCATGTTCTTATTGAATGGCGGAGCAGGCTCGAGGGGCCGTATGACTTACTCCTGTTCCTCTTTCTTATGTTCTTATGTACTTAACCCCGTGCTGTACCTGCCCTGGGAGTGTTTGATGGGACAGTGTAGAGGGAGCTTTACTCTGTACCTAACCTCGTGCTGTACCTGCCTTGGGAGTGTTTGATGGGACAGTGTAGAGGGAGCTTTACTCTGTATCTAACCCCGAGCTGTACCTGCCCTGGGAGTGTTTGATGGGACAGTGTAGAGGGAGCTTTACTCTGTATCTAACCCCCTGTACCTGCCCTGGGAGTGTTTGATGGGACAGTGTAGAGGGAGCTTTACTCTGTATCTAACCCCATGCTGTACCTGCCCTGGGAGTGTTTGATGGGACAGTTTTCAGGGAACTTTACTCTTTATCAGGAACAACAACTTAGAATTATTTCGCACAAAAGTGTTTCTCAGAGGAGTAAGAAAAACATTAACTCCAAAACCAAAGAAGGAGAGTTTAGGAGGATTGTCTAAATTGTGGCCTGAGTTGGGTTTTAAGAAGGCTCTTAAAGGAGCAGAGTAAGGTGGAGAGGTCGAGGGGATTCTGGAAGGAATTGCAGAGCGTGAGACCTCAGTGGCTGAAGGCACGGCTGGCAGTGGTGGGTGGGGGGAGGGAGGGAGGGACGGTAGGTGAGGGGAGGGAGGGAGGGACGGTGGGCAGGAGTCAGAAAGGGCACTTATCTGGGAGGTGAAAGTATAAAAGTCTGTGTTGTTCAGCACTCACCTCTTCACCTTGAGCACAAAAGATCACCAAAAATTAATCGGATGATTCTTCGAGGAAGTAAAAGTCACAGTAAAAGCTGTGGTTTCATCCTCCTTACTAAGGCAACATTCACATACCTTTTCAATCTGAAGTCAATTGAATAAAATCTCCAGACATTTATTTGATTCACTGTTGTATTGAAGCACAAAGCATACTTGGTGATTTGTTGTTTGGGACAGAGCCCTGGGTATGTTTAAACCTAATGTGAAAATCGATAGAGCTTTCAAAAGATTAACTGGTTTTGTTTTGGATTGCAGCCTCAAGTTGCAAAGGAAGGAGTAAGTGGCCAGGCTGGTATTGTGCCTCGCGCTCACTCTCATTATGTGTCAAACATAATTAAGGTAAAGTCAGGAACAAAATGCTTTAAAAAATAAAAATCAATGCCCTGCTGATCATGAAAGTAAAGTGAGTCCTTTTCACAACAGGAAGATTGTGGGGCAGTGTTTGTTGTATATATGTGTGTGTGTGGGGGATGGGGGGGTGAGGGGCTGTGTGGGGGAGGGGGTCAGTGGGTGAGGGGCTGTGTGGGGGGGGCAGTGGGTGAGGGGCTGTGTGGGGAGGGGGGTCAGTGGGTAAGGGGCTGTGTGGGGAGGGGGGTCAGTGGGTAAGGGGCTGTGTGGGGGGGGGCAGTGGCTGAGGGGGGGGGGAGTGGGTGAGGGGCTGTGTGGGGGGGGTCAGTGGGTGAGGGGCTGTGTGGGGGGGGGGCAGTGGGTGAGGGGGGGAGTGGGTGAGGGGCTGTGGGGGGGGGTCAGTGGGTGAGGGGCTGTGGGGGGGGTCAGTGGGTGAGGGGCTATGTGTGAGGGGGTGGGTCAGTGGGTGAGGGGCTGTGTGGGGGGGTCAGTGGGTGAGGGGCTGTGAGGGGGGGTCAGTGGGTGAGGGGCTGTGTGTGAGGGGGTGGGTCAGTGGGTGAGGGGCTGTGTGGGGGGGGGAGTGGGTGAGGGGCTGTGGGGGGGGTCAGTGGGTGAGGGGCTATGTGTGAGGGGGTGGGTCAGTGGGTGAGGGGCTGTGTGGGGGGGTCAGTGGGTGAGGGGCTGTGAGGGGGGGTCAGTGGGTGAGGGGCTGTGGGGGGGGGGTCAGTGGGTGAGGGGCTGTGGGGGGGGGTCAGTGGGTGAGGGGCTGTGGTGGGGGTCAGTGGGTGAGGGGCTGTGTGGCGGAGGGGGAGTGGGTGAGGGGCTGTGTGGCGGGGGGGGGAGTGGGTGAGGGGCTGTGTGGTGGGGGGAGTGGGTGAGGGGCTGTGTGGGTGGGGTGCAGTGGCTGAGGGGCTGTGTGGGGGAGGTGGGTGAGGGGCTGTGTGGGAGGGGAGTGGGTGAGGGGCTGTGTGGCGGGGGGGGGGAGTGGGTGAGGGGCTGTGTGGGGGGGCAGTGGGTGAGGGGCTGTGTGGGGGAGGTGGGTGAGGGGCTGTGTGGGAGGGGAGTGGGTGAGGGGCTGTGTGGCTGGGGGGGGAGTGGGTGAGGGGCTGTGTGGGGGGGGAGTGGGTGAGGGGCTGTGTGGCGGGGGGGGGGAGTGGGTGAGGGGCTGTGTGGGGGGGGGAGTGGGTGAGGGGCTGTGTGGGTGGGGTGCAGTGGCTGAGGGGCTGTGTGTGGGGGGGGAGGGGCAGTGGGTGAGGGGCTGTGTGGGGGGGGGGAGTGGGCGAGGGGCTGTGTGGGGGGGGAGTGGGTGAGGGGTTGTGTGGGGGGGGAGTGGGTGAGGGGCTGTGTGGGGGAGGTGGGTGAGGGGCTGTGTGGGGGGGGGGAGTGGGTGAGGGGCTGTGTGGGGGGGGAGTGGGTGAGGGGCTGTGTGGGGGGGGGGAGTGGGTGAGGGGCTGTGTGGGGGGGGAGTGGGTGAGGGGCTGTGTGGGGGGGGGAGTGGGTGAGGGGCTGTGTGGGGGGGGGGGGAGTGGGTGAGGGGCTGTGTGGGGGGGGAGTGGGTGAGGGGCTGTGTGGGGGGGGGGAGTGGGTGAGGGGCTGTGTGGGGGGGGAGTGGGTGAGGGGCTGTGTGGGGGGGGGGGGGGAGTGGGTGAGGGGCTGTGTGGGGGGGGGGGAGTGGGTGAGGGGCTGTGTGGGGGTGGAGTGGGTGAGGGGCTGTGTGGGGGGGGGGGGAGTGGGTGAGGGGCTGTGTGGGGGGGGAGTGGGTGAGGGGCTGTGTGGGGGGGGAGTGGGTGAGGGGCTGTGTGGGGGAGGTGGGTGAGGGGCTGTGTGGGAGGGGAGTGGGTGAGGGGCTGTGTGGGGGGGGGGGGAGTGGGTGAGGGGCTGTGTGGGGGGGGGGGGGAGTGGGTGAGGGGCTGTGCCAACACTTTGGGGATCAGCCCCAGCCAGACCAGATGGCTCTCGTGGGTTTGGAGCTGCTGTGTGCAATAGGTTTTTGGGTTTGTCTGAATTCACCTTCCAGCTGACATGGGCTCACATCACAAAACGCCAGGAATCTGTCACTGAGATCATGGGCGGCTGATGTGGGAAATGAAAAATGTGAAAACGAGTACAGCAGGGAATTGCTCATCAAAGGTTGGCGGTTAATCACTTGCACCGCTCATGGTTCATTGCTCATCTGTCCACGGACGCGATGTCATTATGATCGTTTGTAAAATCTGCTTTGGAATCAAAGGGGTCAGTTTGTCAGTTTAGCCCCATACTGGGCGGTGAATTCGGCAACAGGCAAAGGTGGTTAATATACCAATTGGAAATTGTTTTTCCCAGAGCACAAACGAGAAGAACTTTGTCTGCATTGAGAGATGGAATTTCAGCTAAAGGGGCGAGTGTTTCACACAGTGCATGCAATGGGAAACTCGCGAGAACAAGCGGAATGTAAACTGTGGGAGAACATAAGAACATAAGAACATAAGAATTAGGAACAGGAGTAGGCCATCTAGCCCCTCGAGCCTGCTCCGCCATTCAACAAGATCATGGCTGATCTGGCCGTGGACTCAGCTCCACTTACCCGCCCGCTCCTCGTAACCCTTAATTCCCTTATTGGTTAAAAATCTATCTATCTGTGATTTGAATACATTCAATGAGCTAGCCTCAACTGCTTCCTTGGGCAGAGAATTCCACAGATTCACAACCCTCTGGGAGAAGAAATTTCTTCTCAACTCGGTTTTAAATTGGCTCCCCCGTATTTTGAGGCTGTGCCCCCTAGTTCTAGTCTCCCCCACCAATGGAAACAACCTCTCTGCCTCTATCTTGTCTATCCCTTTCATGATTTTAAATGTTTCTATAAGATCACCCCTCATCCTTCTGAACTCCAAGGAGTAAAGACCCAGTCTACTCAATCTATCATCATAAGGTAACCCCCTCATTTCTCGAATCAGCCTAGTGAACGTCTCTGTACCCCTTCCAAAGCCAGTATATCCTTCCTTAAGTAAGGTGACCCAAAACTGCACGCAGTACTCCAGGTGCGGCCTCACCAATACCCTATACAGTTACAGCAGGACCTCCCTGCTTTTGTACTCCATCCCTCTCGCAATGAAGGCCAACATTCCATTCGCTTTCCTGATTACCTGCTGCACCTGCAAACTAACTTTTTGGGATTCATGCACAAGGACCCCCAGGTCCCTCTGCACCGCAGCATGTTGTAATTTCTCCCCATTCAAATAATATTCCCTTTTGCTGTTTTTTTTCCCAAGGTGGATGACCTCACACTTTCCGACATTGTATTCCATCTGCCAAACCTTAGCCCATTCGCTTAACCTATCCAAATCTCCTTGCAGCCTCTCTGAGTCCTCTACACAACCCGCTTTCCCACTAATCTTTGTGTCATCTGCAAATTTTGTTGCACTACACTCTGTCCCCTCTTCCAGGTCATCTATGTATATTGTAAACAGTTGTGGTCCCAGCACTGATCCCTGTGGCACACCACTAACCACTGATTTCCAACCGGAAAAGGACCCATTTATCCCGACTCTCTGCTTTCTGTTCGCCAGCCAATTCTCTATCCATGCTAATACATTTCCTCTGACTCCGCATACCTTTATCTTCTGCAGTAATCTTTTGTGTGGCACCTTATCGAATGCCTTTTGGAAATCTAAATACACCACATCCATCGGTACACCTCTATCCACCATGCTCGTTATATCCTCAAAGAATTCCAGTAAGTTAGTTAAACATGATTTCCCTTTCATGAATCCATGCTGCGTCTGCTTGATTGCACTATTCCTATCCAGATGTCCCGCTATTTCTTCCTTAATGATAGTTTCAAGCATTTTCCCCACTACAGATGTTAAACTAACCGGCCTATAGTTACCTGCCTTTTGCCTGCCCCCTTTTTTAAACAGAGGCGTTACATTAGCTGCTCTCCAATCCGCTGGTACCTCCCCAGAGTCCAGAGAACTTTGGTAGATTATAACAAATGCATCTGCTATAACTTCCGCCATCTCTTTTAATACCCTGGGATGCATTTCATCAGGACCAGGGGACTTGTCTACCTTCAATCCCATTAGTCTGTCCAGCACTACCTCCCTAGTGATAGTGATCATCTCAAGGTCCTCCCTTCCCACATTCCTGTGACCAGCAATTTTTGGCATGGTTTTTGTGTCTTCCACTGTGAAGATGGAAGCAAAATAATTGTTTAAGGTCTCAGCCATTTCCACATTTCCCATTATTAAATCCCCCTTTTCATCTTCTAAGGGACCAACATTTACTTTAGTCACTCTTTTCCGTTTTATATATCTGTAAAAGCTTTTATTATCTGTTTTTATGTTTTGCGCAAGTTTACCTTCGTAATCTATCTTCCCTTTCTTTATTGCTTTTTTAGTCATTCTTTGCTGTTGCTTAAAATCTTCCCAATCCTCTAGTTTCCCACTAACCTTGGCCACCTTATACGCATTGGTCTTTGATTTGATACTTTCCTTTATTTCCTTGGTTATCCACGGCTGGTTATCTCTTCTCTTGCCGCCCTTCTTTTTCACTGGAATATATTTTTGTTGCAAATTATGAAAGAGCTCCTTAAAAGTCCTCCACTGTTCCTCAATTGTGCCACCATTTAGTCCTTGTTTCCAGTCTACTTTAGCCAACTCTGCCCTCATCCCACTGTAGTCCCCTTTGTTTAAGCATCGTACTCTCGTTTCTGACACAACTTCCTCATCCTCAATCTGTATTACAAATTCAACCATATTGTGATCACTCATTCCGAGAGGATCTTTTACGAGGAGATCGTTTATTTTTCCTGTCTCGTTACACAGGACCAGATCCAAAATGGCTTGCTCCCTTGTAGGCTCTGTTACATACTGTTCTAAGAAACAATCCCGTATGCATTCTATGAATTCCTCCTCCAGGCTACCCCGTGCGATTTGATTTGATCAATCGATATGTAGGTTAAAATCCCCCATAACTACTGCCGTTCCTTTTTCACATGCCTCCATTATTCCCTTGATTATTGCCCGCCCCACCATGAAGTTATTATTTGGGGGCCTATAAACTACACCCACCAGTGACTTTTTCCCCTTACTATCTCCAATCTCCACCCACAATGATTCAACATTTTGTTCATTGGAGCCAATATCGTCTCTCACAACTGCCCTGATATCATCCCTTATTAACAGAGCTACCCCACCTCCCTTCCCTTCCTGCCTATCTTTCCAAATCATCAGATACCCCTGTACGTTTAATTCCCAGTCCTGACCACCTTGCAACCATGTCTCTGTAATGGCCACCAAATCATACCCATTTGTAATGATTTGTGCCGTCAACTCATTTACTTTATTTCTAATGCTGCGTGCATTTAGGTAGAGTGTTTTCATCCTAGTTTTTAAACCATGATTTTTAGTTTTTACCCCTCCTGCAGCCCTTTTATATTCAGTGGCCCTTTTTGTTTCTTGCCTTTGGTTTCTCTGCCCTCCACTTTTACTCATCTCTTTTCTGTCTTTTGTTTTTGTCTCCATTTTGTTTCCCTCTGTCTCCCTGTATTGGTTCCCATCCCCCTGCCATATTAGTTTAACTCCTCACCAACAACACTAGCAAACACTCCCCCTAGGACATTGGTTCTGTTCCTGCCCAGGTGCAGACCGTCCAGTTTGTACTGGTCCCACCTCCCCCAGAACCGGTTCCAATGCCCCACGAATTTGAATCCCTCCCTGCTGCACCACTGCTCAAGCCACATATTCATCTGAGCTATCCTGCGATTCCTACTCTGACCAGCACGTGGCATTGGTAGCAATCCCGAGATTACTACTTTTGAGGTCCTACTTTTTAATTTAACTCCTAGCTCCTTAAATTCGTCTCGTAGGACCTTATCCCTTTTTTTTACCTATGTCGTTGGTACCAATGTGCACCACGACAACTGGATGTTCTCCCTCCCTTTTCAGAATGTCCTGCACTCGCTCCGAGACATCCTTGACCCTTGCACCAGGGAGGCAACATACCATCCTGGACTCTCGATTGCGGCCGCAGAAACGCCTATCTATTCCCCTTATGATTGAATCCCCTATCACTATCACTCTCCCACTCTTTTTTATGCCCTCCTGTACAACAGAGCCAGCCACGGTGCCATGAACTTGGCTGCTGTTGCTCTCCCCTAATGAGTCATCTCCCTCAACAGCACTCAAAGCGGTGTATCTGTTTTGCAGTGGGATGACCACAGGGGATCCCTGCACTACCTTCCTTGTACTACTCTTCCTGCTGGTCTTCCATTCCCTAGCTGGCTGTGGATCCTTCTCATGCGGTAAGACCAACTCACTACACGTGCCACTTATGTCATTCTCAGCATCGTGGATGCTCCAGAGTGAATCCACCCTCAGCTCCAATTCCACAACGCGGTCCATCAGGAGATGGAGGCGGATGCACTTCCCGCACACGTAGTCGTCAGGGACATCGGAAGTGTCCCTGAGTTCCCACATGGTACAGGAGGAGCATATCACGTGACCGAGCTCTCCTGCCATGCCTTAACCATTAGATACACTTAAATTGGTAATAACAATGTTACAGTTCACTTACTGATATAAAAATAAAAAGAAAAGCTACTCACCAATCACCAGCCAATCACTTACCCCATTGGCTGTGACGTCACCTTTTAATTCCTTTCTACTTCTTTTCTGCTTTCTCTCCCGCTGTAGCTGCACAAGTCACGCCTTTATAGGCCGCTCCGACGCTGCTCCCACCTCTCGCCAACTGCCGCTGACCCTCGAGCTCCCGCTGGGCCTTTATAGGCCGCTCCGACACTGCTCCCACCTCTCGCCAACTGGGAGGAGAGGGGAACAGCGCGGGGAGAGTGAGAGAGCATGGGGAGAGAGAGAGAGAGACAGCATGGGGATCGAGAGAGACAGCATGAGGAAAGAGAGACAGAGACAGCGCGGGGAGAGAGACAGAGAGAGCAAGGGGAGAGAGAGAGACAGCACGGGGAGAGAGAGAGAGAGAGAGAGACAGCACGGGGTGAGAGAGAGACAGCGTGGGGAGAGAGAGAGAGAGAGAGAGAGAGAGACAGCGTGGGGATAGAGAGAGAGAGACAGCACAAGGAGAGAGAGATAGACACACAGCACGGAGAGAGAGAGCGAGAGACAGCACCTGAAGAGAGCGAGAGAGAGAGAGACAGCACAGGGAGAGAGTGAGAGCGAGAGAGAGGGACAGCACAGGGAGAGAGAGACAGCACGGGGGGACAGAGAGAGAGAGCACTAGGAGAAAGAGAGAGAGGGACAGAATGGGGGGGGAGAGAGACAGCACGGGGAGGGGGAGAGAGACAGCACGGGTTGGAGGGGAGGGAGAGATGGACAACATGGGAAGAGAGAGAGAGAGACAGCACGGGGAGTGCAAGAGAGAGAGAGACAGCACGGGGAGGGGGAGAGAGAGAGAGAGAGGGACAGCACGGGGAGAGAGAGAGGGACAGCACGGGGAGAGAGAGAGAGATAGCACGGGGAGTGCAAGAGAGAGAGATAGCACGGGGAGAGGGAGAGAGAAAGGGACAGCACGGGGAAAGAGAGAGATAGCATGGGGAGAGAGAGAGAGATAGCACGGGGAGGGGGAGAGAGAGAGGGACAGCACGGGGAGAGAGAGGGATAGCACGGGGAGAGAGAGAGAGATAGCACGGGGAGGGGGAGAGAGAGAGGGACAGCACGGGGAGAGAGAGGAAGACAGAACGGGGAGAGAGAGAGAGAGAGGGACAGACTAGGGAGAGAGAGAGACAGCACGGGAGAGAGAGAGAGAGACAGCACGGGGAGAGAGAGAGAGAGAGGGACAGAATAGGGAGAGAGAGAGACAGCACGGGAGAGAGAGAGAGACAGCACGGGGAGAGAGAGAGAGAGAGAGGGACAGAATAGGGAGAGAGAGAGACAGCACGGGGAGAGAGAGAGATAGCACGGGGAGAGAGAGAGAGGGACAGCACGGGGAGAGAGAGAGATAGCACGGGGAGAGAGAGAGATAGCACGGGGAGAGAGAGAGAGATAGCACGGGGAGAGAGAGAGAGAGGGACAGGACGGGGAGAGAGAGAGAGAGAGAGGGACAGGACGGGGAGAGAGAGAGAGAGAGAGGGACAGCATGGGGAGAGAGAGACAGCACGGGGGAGAGAGAGAGAGATATATCAAGGGGAGAGAGCGAGAGAGAGACAGCCTGGGGAGAGAGAGAGAGCGAGCACAGGGAGAGAGAGAGAGAGAGAGAGAGACAGCACGGGGGAGAGAGAGACAGCACGGGGAGAGAGAGACAGCACGGGGAGAGAGAGAGAGAGAGAGACAGCACGGGGAGAGAGAGACAGCACGGGGAGAGAGAGAGAGAGAGACAGCACGGGGGAGAGAGAGAGAGAGACAGCACGGGGGAGAGAGAGACAGCACGGGGAGAGAGAGACAGCACGGGGAGAGAGAGACAGCACGGGGAGAGAGAGAGAGAGAGACAGCACGGGGGAGAGAGAGAGAGAGACAGCACGGGGGAGAGAGAGACAGCACGAGGAGAGAGAGAGAGAGAGACAGCACGGGGGAGAGAGAGAGAGAGAGAGCACGGGGGAGAGAGAGACAGCACGGGGGAGAGAGAGAGAGAGACAGCACGGGGGAGAGAGAGAGAGAGACAGCACGGGGGAGAGAGAGAGAGAGACAGCACGGGGAGAGAGAGACAGCACGGGGAGAGAGAGAGAGACAGCACGGGGAGAGAGAGAGAGAGACAGCACGGGGAGAGAGAGACAGCACGGGGAGAGAGAGAGAGACAGCACGGGGAGAGGGAGACTTTGGGACGTACTGAGCTACATTAGTGTATTTTAGCTGTCGGAGTTTCTGTTTAAAGCCATCGGCTACTGGTTGTAGCGAGACACCTCGACACTAGTTGCTGATGCGTTAATCCAAAACATCCAGGCAACGCGTCAGGCCCACAGACTCTCACTGAGGTATAGGTTCCACGGGGTTAGATACAGAGTAAAGCTCCCCCTACACTGTCCCATCAAACACTCCCAGGGCAGGTACAGGGGGTTAGATACAGAGTAAAGCTCCCCCTACACTGTCCCATCAAACACTATCAGGGCAGGTATAGGGGGTTAGATACAGAGTAAAGCTCCCTCTACACTGTCCCATCAAACACTCCCAGGGCAGGTACAGGGGGTTAGATACAGAGTAAAGCTCCCTCTACACTGTCCCATCAAACACTCCCAGAGCAGGTACAGGGGGTTAGATACAGAGTAAAGCTCCCTCTACACTGTCCCATCAAACACTCCCAGGGCAGGTACAGGGGGTTAGATACAGAGTAAAGCTCCCTCTACACTGTCCCATCAAACACTCCCAGGGCAGGTACAGGGGGTTAGATACAGAGTAAAGCTCCCTCTACACTGTCCCATCAAACACTCCCAGGGCAGGTACAGCA
This sequence comes from Pristiophorus japonicus, assembly GCF_044704955.1. Taxonomy (NCBI): domain Eukaryota; kingdom Metazoa; phylum Chordata; class Chondrichthyes; family Pristiophoridae; genus Pristiophorus; species Pristiophorus japonicus. The sequence goes on along the minus strand of NW_027250823.1, from coordinate 11,627 downwards.
CGGGTTAGATACAGAGTAAAGCTCCCTCTACACTGTCCCATCAAACACTCCCAGATCCTGGATTGCTGGTAAGTGGACTTCTAGTGAGGAGAAGATGTGATTGAGCTGTGATACCCCCCATGGTGTGATATCTTGCTGACACTGTTTGGGGTCATACATGAAGAATGAGCACTTGGTTGTATAGTGGGGGCCAGTTGGAGCCAGGGAGCCTTTGCCTCAGGATCAGTCCCGGAGAGCAGCGAAGGAAGCTTTCAAGGGAGAAAACATTTCTGGGACAGGGAGCTCTGGGTCTCCGAGAGTATTTTGCTAACTTCATAATGACACAAACCCTCAATTAAAGCAGCACGCAAAATAATGAGGGAAATGGTTACTATGACAACGGATGTATCTGCGCACTCAGAATCGTGAAAGAGTTTCGGAGCAATGTTGGGCTCAAAGCCACAAACGGAGAAACATACAGCACTCTGTTCATCAGGCACTCCCACTCCCACACGGTCAGTTAACCAACCCCAAACCAGCACTACAAGTAGCAAATAATACCGTCGCTCCCTCTGTCTCTAATTCACTCTGCCTCCCTCTTTCTCCCTTCCTGAAATCTCACCACCTCTCTATATCTGTTCCTCCTTCAATCTGCATTTGGGGAGGTCGAACAAGGCAAGGGAATAGACATTAAATGGTGCTACACTGAGAAGTGTAGTGGAACAAAGGGTCCTTGGAGTACAGGTCCACACATCACCGAAGGTAGCAGGACAGGTGGATAGGTGGTTAATATGGAATGCTTGCCGTTATTAGTCGAGGCATGGAATACAAGAGCAGGGAGGTTATGCTTGAACTGTATAAAACACTGGTTAGGCCACAGCTGGAGTACTGCGTGCAGGTCTGGTCACCACATTACAGGAAGGATGTGATTGCACTGGAGAGGGTGCAGAGGAGATTTCCGAGGATGTTGCCTGGACTGGGGAATTTTGGCTATGAGGAAAGATTGGAGATGCTGGGTCTGTTTTCTTTGGAACAGAGGAGGCTGAGGGGAGACCTGATTGAGGTGTATAAAATGATGAGGGGCCTGGATAGAGTGGATAGGAAGGACCTGTTTCCCTTGGCAGAGGGGTCAACAACCAGGGGGCATAGATTTAAAGTAATTGTGGGGAGGTTTAGAGGAGATATATCAGGAAATGTCTTCACCCAGAGGGTGGTGGGGGTCTGGAACTCACTGCCTGAAAAGGTGGTAGAGGCAGAAACCCTCACCACATTTAAAAAGAACTTGGATGTGCACCTGAAGTGCCGTAACCTGCAGGGCGACGGACCAAGAGCTGGAAAGTGTGATTAGGCTGGGTAGCTCTTTATTGGCCGGCGCGGACACGATGGGCCGAATGGCCTCCTTCCGTGCTGTAAATTTCTATCGTTTTACGAACCGATGGGGGAGCAATTCGACCTCAGTATGCTCGTTTTCAGATCAGGTACAGCGCGGGGTTAGATACAGAGTAAAGCTCCCTCTACACTGTCCCATCAAACACTCCCAGGGCAGGTACAGCACGGGGTTAGATACAGAGTAAAGCTCCCTCTACACTGTCCCATCAAACACTCCCAGGGCAGGTACAGCACGGGGTTAGATACAGAGTAAAGCTCCCCCTACACTGTCCCATCAAACACTGCCAGGGCAGGTACAGGGGGTTAGATACAGAGTAAAGCTCCCTCTACATTGTCCCATCAAACACTCCCAGGGCAGGTACAGCACGGGGTTAGATACAGAGTAAAGCTCCCCCTACACTGTCCCATCAAACACTCCCAGGGCAGGTACAGCGCGGGGTTAGATACAGAGTAAAGCTCCCCCTACACTGTCCCATCAAACCCTCCCAGGGCAGGTACAGCACGGGGTTAGATACAGAGTAAAGCTCCCTCTACACTGTCCCATCAAACACTCCCAGGGCAGGTACAGCACGGGGTTAGATACAGAGTAAAGCTCCCTCTACACTGTCCCATCAAACACTCCCAGGGCAGGTACAGGGGGTTAGATACAGAGTAAAGCTCCCTCTACACTGTCCCCATCAAACACTCCCAGGGCAGGTACAGGGGGTTAGATACAGAGTAAAGCCCCCTCTACACTGTCCCATCAAACACTCCCAGGGCAGGTACAGGGGGTTAGATACAGAGTAACGCTCCCTCTACACTGTCCCATCAAACACTCCCAGGGCAGGTACAGCACGGGGTTAGATACAGAGTAAAGCTCCCTCTACACTGTCCCATCAAACACTCCCAGGGCAGGTACAGGGGGTTAGATACAGAGTAAAGCTCCCCCTACACTGTCCCATCAAACACTGCCAGAATTCGGGACTGTGTGATTATCAGGTGGAGTTACACCCAGGGTCTGTGGTATTGGGAGTATAGCCACAACTCAATGCCAGCTGCCTGCTAAAGCTGTGTTCTGTTCCTATGATACTGCAATGAATGTTTGATGTGGAGTGTGTCGGATTGCAGCTGTTTGACATGTTGTCTCCGTGCCGACTGCTCACCCATGCTGTTGGTAATCAGCTGATTGCTCGCAAGTGACAATCGACATAATGGGAGCTTCATTATATTTTAATTGTGGTGCTGATGAACAAAAGTGAATCGGGCCCTGGGAAGTATGTGAGCCGAAAGGGACCGACAGTTCCAGGAACTGGTACTGCACACCTCGCAAACAGCGCTGCAATTCCCCTCGAACTCTAACCACCCCCGCTCCTCACCCCACTGGCTCTCTGGATCCTCCATTCCACACCTTCACTCCGCACAGGAAGTGAAATAGCCCCAGATTGGATCCTGTTCTCTCTTGAGATCCCGACTGCAACTGAGCAAAGTCACCCCTGCCGAACACCTCCTGGTACCTCATCAAACTGTCAGTCAGAACAGTGATTCTCAACAGCCATTCATTCATTGGTGCATCACAATTCAGCTGGTCATTTCCTCACCCAACACACACACCCTCACACAACACACACACTCTCACACACACACACACCCGCACACAACACACACACCCTCACCCAACACACACACACTCACACAACACACACACCCTCACCCAACACACACCCTCACACAACACACACACCCTCACACAACACACACCCCCTCACCCAACACACCACCCTCACACAACACACACACCCTCACCCAACACACACACCCCTCACCCAACACACACACCCTCACCCACCACACACCCTCACACAACACACACACCCTCACCCAACACACACCCTCACCCAACACACACACCCTCACACAACACGCACACTCTCACCCAACACACACACCCTCACCCAACACACACCCCTCACCCAACACACACCCTCACCCAACACACACCCCCTCACCCATCACACACCCCTCACCCACACACACACCCTCACACAACACACACACTCTCACCCAACACACACACCCTCACCCAACACACACACCTCACCCACCCAACACACACACCCTCACCCAACACACACACCCTCACCCAACACACACACCCTCACCCAACACACACACCCTCACCCACACACACACACCCTCACTCCAACACACACACCCTCACCCAACACACACACCCTCACACAACACACACCCCTCACACACACACACACCCTCACACACACACACACTCTCACACAACACACATACCCTCACCCAACACACACACCCTCACCCAACACACACACCCTCACACAACACACCACTCTCACACAACACACACACCCTCACACAACACACACACTCTCACCCAACACACACACCCTCACCCACACCACACTCTCACCCAACACACACACTCTCACACAACACACACACCCTCCACAACAACGCACACTCTCACCCAACACACACACTCTCACACACACACACACCCTCACACAACACACACACCCTCACCCAACACACACACCCTCACACACACACACACACTCTCACACAACACACACACCCTCACCCAACACACACACCCTCACACAACACACACTCTCACACAACACACACACTCTCACACACACACACACACCCTCACCCAACACACACACCCTCTCACCCAACACACACACGCTCACCCAACACACATACTCTCACACAACACGCACACTCTCACACACACACACACTCTCACACACACACACACTCTCACCCAACACACACACCCTCACACAACACACACACCCTCACCCAACACACACACCCTCACCCAACACCACACCCTCTCACCCAACACACACACCCTCACCCAACACACATACTCTCACACAACACGCACACTCTCACACAACACGCATACTCTCACACAACACACACACTCTCACCCAACACACACACCTCCTCACACAACACACACACCCTCACACAACACACACACCCTCACACAACACACACACCCTCACACAACACACACACTCTCACACAACACACACACTCTCACCCACACACACACCCTCACACAACACACACACCCTCACACAACACACACCCTCACACAACACACACACCCTCACACAACACACACACTCTCACACAACACACACACTCTCACCCAACACACACACCCTCACACAACACACACACCCTCACACAACACACACACCCTCACACAACACACACACCCTCACACACACACACCCTCACACAACACACACACACACCACACACACAGCCTCACCAACACCACACTCTCACCCAACACGCGCACCCTCACACAACACGCACACCCTCACACAACACCACACCTCACACAACACACACACCCTCACACAACACACACACTCTCACACAACACACACACCCTCACCCAACACACACACCCTCACCCAACACACACACCCTCACCCAACACACACACCCTCACACAACACACACACTCTCACACACACACACACCCTCACACAACACACACACCCTCACACAACACACACACCCTCACACAACACACACACTCTCACCCAACACACACACACCTCACACAACACACACACCCTCACACAACACACACACTCTCACCCAACACACACACCCTCACCCAACACACACACTCTCACACAACACACACACTCTCACACAACACACACACCCTCACACAACACGCACACTCTCACCCAACACACACACTCTCACACAACACACACACCCTCACACAACACACACACCCTCACCCAACACACACACCCTCACACAACACACACATCTCTCACACAACACACACACCCTCACCCAACACACACACCCTCTCACCCAACACACACACGCTCACCCAACACACATACTCTCACACAACACGCACACTCTCACACAACACACACACTCTCACACAACACACACACTCTCACCCAACACACACACCCTCACACAACACACACACCCTCACCCAACACACACACCCTCACCAACACACACACCCTCTCACCCAACACACACACCCTCACCCAACACACATACTCTCACACAACACGCACACTCTCACACAACACGCATACTCTCACACAACACACACACTCTCACCCAACACACAACCCTCACACAACACACACACCCTCACACAACACACACACCCTCACACAACACACACACCCTCACACAACACACACACTCTCACACAACACACACACTCTCACCCAACACACACACCCTCACACAACACACACACCCTCACACAACACACACACCCTCACACAACACACACACTCTCACCCAACACACACACCCTCACACAACACACACACCCTCACCCAACACACACACCCTCACCCAAACACACACACACTCACCCAACACACACAGCCTCACCCAACACGCACACTCACCCAACACACACACCCTCACACAACACACACCCTCACAAAACACACACACCCTCACACAACACACACAGCCTCACCCAACACGCACACTCTCACCCAACACACACACTCTCACACAACACACACACTCTCACCCAACACACACACTCTCACCCAACACACACACACTCACCCAACACACATAGCCTGACCCAACACGCACACTCTCACCCAACACACACACTCTCACACAACACACACACCCTCACAACACACACACTCTCACCCAACACACACACACTCTCACACAACACATACACTCTCACCCAACACACACACTCTCACCCAACACACACACCCTCACACAACACGCACACCTCTCACCCAACACACACCCTCACACAACACACACACCCTCACACAACACGCACACTCTCACCCAACACACACACCCTCACCCAACACACACACTCTCACACAACACCACACTCTCACCCAACACACACACCCTCACACAACACACACACCCTCACACAACACGCACACTCTCACCCAACACACACCCTCACCCAACACACACACTCTCACCCAACACACACACTCTCACACAACACGCACACTCTCACACAACACACACACCCTCACACAACACACACACCCTCACCCGACACACACCCTCACCCAACACACACACCCTCACCCAACACACACACCCTCACCCAACACACACATCCTCACCCAACACACACACCCTCACCCAACACACACACCCTCACCCAACACACACACCCTCACACAACACACACACCCTCACACAACACACAACCCTCACACAACACACACACCCTCACACAACACACACACCCTCACACAACACACACACCCTCACCCAACACACACACCCTCACCCAACACACACACCCTCACCCAACACACACACCCTCACACAACACACACGCTCTCACACAACACACACACCCTCACACACACACACACTCTCACCCAACACACACACCCTCACCCAACACACACACTCTCACACAACACACACAGCCTCACACAACACGCACACTCTCACCCAACACACACACTCTCACACAACACACACACCCTCACACAACACACACACCCTCACCCAACACACACACTCTCACACAACACACACAGCCTCACACACACGCACACGTCTCACCCAACACACACACTCTCACACAACACACACACTCTCACACAACACACACACCCTCACACAACACACACACCCTCACCCAACACACACACCCTCACACAACACACACACTCTCACACAACACACACACCCTCACCCAAACACACACACCCTCACACAACACACCAACTCTCACACAACACACACACTCTCACACAAACACACACACCCTCACCCAACACACACACCCTCTCACCCAACACACACACGCTCACCCAACACACATACTCTCACACAACACGCACACTCTCACACAACACACACACTCTCACACAACACACACACTCTCACCCAACACACACACCCTCACACACACACACACCCTCACCCACACACACACCCTCACCCAACACACACACCCTCTCACCAACACACACACCCTCACCCAACACACATACTCTCACACAACACGCACACTCTCACACCACACGCATACTCTCACACAACACACACACTCTCACCCAACACACACACCCTCACACAACACACACACCCTCACACAACACACACACCCTCACACAACACACACACTCTCACACAACACACACACTCTCACCCAACACACACACCCTCACACACACACACACCCTCACCACAACACACACACTCTCACCCAACACACACACCCTCACACAACACACACACCCTCACCCAACACACACACCCTCACCCAACACACACACACTCACCCAACACACACAGCCTCACCCAACACACCACACTCTCACCCAACACACACACCCTCACACAACACACACACCCTCACAAAACACACACCCTCACCCAACACACACACCCTCACCCAAACACACACACTCTCACACAACACACACACCCTCACACAACACACACACTCTCACCCAACACACACACTCTCACCCAACACACACACACCCTCACACAACACACACACCCTCACACAACACGCACACTCTCACCCAACACACACACCCTCACACACACACACACACCCTCACACAACACACACCCCTCACACAACACACACACCCTCACCCACACACACCCTCACCCAACACACACACCCTCACCCAACACACACACCCCTCACCCAACACACACATCCTCACCCAACACACACACCCTCACCCAACACACACACCCTCACCCAACACACACACCCTCACACAACACACACACCCTCACACAACACACACACCCTCACACAACACACACACCCTCACACAACACACACACTCTCACACAACACACACACCCTCACACAACACACACACCCTCACCCAAACACACACACCCTCACCCAACACACACACCCTCACCCAACACACACCCTCACACAACACACACACTCTCACACAACACACACACCCTCACACAACACACACACTCTCACCCAACACACACACTCTCACCCAACACACACACCCTCACCCAACACACACACTCTCACACAACACACACAGCCTCACACAACACGCACACTCTCACCCAACACACACACTCTCACACAACACACACACCCTCACACAACACACACACCCTCACCCAACACACACACTCTCACACAACACACACACCCTCACACAACACACACACCCTCACCCACACACACACTCTCACACACACACACAGCCTCACACAAACACGCACACTCTCACCCAACACACACACTCTCACACAACACACACACTCTCACACACACACACACCCTCACACAACACACACACCCTCACCCAACACACACACCCTCACACAACACACACACTCTCACACAACACACACACCCTCACCCAACACACCACCCTCACACAACACACAAACTCTCACACAACACACACACTCTCACACAACACACACACCCTCACCCAACACACACACCCTCTCACCCAACACACACGCTCACCCAACACACATACTCTCACACAACACGCACACTCTCACACAACACACACACTCTCACACAACACACACACTCTCACCCAACACACACACCCTCACACAACACACACACCCTCACCCAACACACACACCCTCACCCAACACACACACCCTCTCACCCAACACACACACCCTCACCCAACACACATACTCTCACACAACACGCACACTCTCACCCACACGCATACTCTCACACAACACACACACTCTCACCCAACACACACACCCTCACACAACACACACACCCTCACACAACACCACACACCCTCACACAACACACACACTCTCACACAACACACACACTCTCACCCAAACACACACCCTCACACAACACACACACCCTCACACAACACACACACTCTCACCCAACACACACACCCTCACACAACACACACACCCTCACCCAACACACACACCCTCACCCAACACACACACACTCACCCAACACACACAGCCTCACCCAACACGCACACTCTCACCCAACACACACACCCTCACACAACACACACACCCTCACAAAACACACACACCCTCACCCAACACACACACCCTCACCCAACACACACACTCTCACACAACACACACACCCTCACACAACACACACACTCTCACCCAACACACACACTCTCACCCAACACACACACCCTCACACAACACACACACCCTCACACAACACGCACACTCTCACCCAACACACACACCCTCACACAACACACACACACCTCACACAACACACACCCCCTCACACAACACACACACCCTCACCCGACACACACCCTCACCCAACACACACACCCTCACCCAACACACACACCCTCACCCAACACACACATCCTCACCCAACACACACACCCTCACCCAACACACACACCCTCACCCAACACACACACCCTCACACACACACACACCCTCACACAACACACACACCCTCACACAACACACACACCCTCACACAACACACACACTCTCACACAACACACACACCCTCACACAACACACACACCCTCACCCAACACACACACCCTCACCCAACACACACACCCTCACCCAACACACACACACTCACCCAACACACACACTCTCACACAACACACACACCCTCACACAACACACACACTCTCACCCAACACACACACTCTCACCCAACACACACACCCTCACCCAACACACACACTCTCACACAACACACACAGCCTCACACAACACGCACACTCTCACCCAACACACACACTCTCACACAACACACACACCCTCACACAACACACACACCCTCACCCAACACACACACTCTCACACAACACACACAGCCTCACACAACACGCACACTCTCACCCAACACACACACTCTCACACAACACACACACTCTCACACACACACACACCCTCACCCAACACACACACCCTCACCCAACACACACACCCTCACACAACACACACACCTCACACACACACACACCCTCACCCAACACACACACCCTCACACAACACACACACTCTCACACAACACACACACTCTCACACAACACACACACCCTCACCCAACACACACACCCTCTCACCCAACACACACACGCTCACCAAACACACATACTCTCACACAACACGCACACTCTCACACCACACACACACTCTCACACAACACACACACTCTCACCCAACACACACACCCTCACACAACACACACACCCTCACCCAACACACACACCCTCACCCAACACACACACCCTCTCACCCAACACACACACCCTCACCCAACACACATACTCTCACACAACACGCACACTCTCACACCACACGCATACTCTCACACAACACACACACTCTCACCCAACACACACACCTCACACAACACACACACACTCACCCAACACACACAGCTCACCCAACAGGCACACTCACCCACACACACACCCTCACACAACACACACCCTCACAAAACACACACACCCTCACACAACACACACACTCTCACCCAACACGCACACTCTCACCCAACACACACACTCTCACACAACACAGCACACTCTCACCCAACACACACACTCTCACCCAACACACACACACTCACCCAACACACACAGCCTCACCCAACACGCACACTCTCACCCAACACACACAACTCTCACACAACACACACACCCTCACACAACACACACACTCTCACCAACACACACACTCTCACACAACACACACACTCTCACCCAACACACACACTCTCACCCAACACACACACCCTCACACAACACGCACACTCTCACCCAACACACACACCCTCACACACACACACACCCTCACACAACACGCACACTCTCACCCACACACACACCCTCACCCAACACACACACTCTCACACAACACGCACACTCTCACCCAACACACACACCCTCACACAACACACACACCCTCACACAACACGCACACTCTCACCCCAACACACACACCCTCACCCAACACACACACTCTCACCCAACACACACACCTCACACAACACGCACATCTCACACACACACACACCCTCACACAACACACACACCCTCACACACACACACACCCTCACACAACACACACACCCTCACCCACACACACACCCCTCACCCAACACACACATCCTCACCCAACACACACAACCCTCACCCAACACACACACCCTCACCCAACACACACACCCTCACACAACACACACACCCTCACACAAC